>NW_026935331.1:0-63522 GCF_032062105.1 Saccostrea cuccullata | reverse complement strand
AGTACCCCCAGGAAAAACGGACATAAATGTTACAATTGCACACGGTCTTTCAAACTAAATGAAAAAAAAACCTATGGACAAGCTGAAAAATCTAACCAGCTATGTTCAGGTGGCAAGGGAGCAGTTTCGAATAAAGTACAGGTCAAATTTATTTAAAAAATGAGATACCCTGTGTTTGACATATTATTACTAGTAGTAAAATTATTATAATAATTTTAGGTAACATTCCCAGTGTAGCAGAGAGGTTTTGAAAAAAAAATGATATGCAGCATGCAACTATCACTGTAATGCCTAGCTTGTATGGAGTGTAAATGCGAAACCAACACATGCTGACTGTTTTTGAGGAAATTATCTCTACAGCCACATGGTCTAAAGTTGTGTGGATATCTCAGAAAGTAGGTGGTTGACCCCTTATCTCACATTGCTTTTACAGTTAGACAGGTAATGTTTATGCAAATGCACGGTGGCTCGTGTGCACAGTACGGGCCTGCTATATGTTGTGGGAATCCGAAGTCGGCTGAAAATCATGAAAACAATAGGTAATGTGGAGGGGGTTAAGCAGGTCATGTTTAGTGCATATGTACTAGAGTAGACAACTTACATGTAATTTATATGCATAATTTTAGTGCAATATGCATATGAAGATTATTCATGTAGATGACACAAAAAACTTATTTACATCTATTATGTAATGGCCCGGCACACAGGTATACCCCCTCGGCACATGTTTTGGTACCAAAAAAACTATCCTCTGCCACCTTCAAGAAAACTTGATTTTTTCAAAGCCCTCAATTTAATGTTTACACATAAGAAACTTGAAATGCAATGTGTTAAGAATAATATTTCAACTTCTTCATCATATTTACTTTCTAATTCGGTCACAGAAGATGTCAACAAGACAAGGGGGGTAATTCATACTAAAATTCAGTTTTGGAATATAAAACTTGCATATATGGCAAATTGTCTTTGCAGTTAAAATATGGTAACCGATACTTTGTTCATGAATTTATTACTCTTACCGGTCAACATTATGAGTATTTAGAATTGTCGCTCATGTAACTATTACATAATTATTCATTTTCAGATCATATACAGGCAAAATAGACATTGTAGGTCTCACCACACTGACTATGTCAAAATTTATGAAACCTCACTGACTAGATTAGGAAATAGTTTTTTTTAAGGCTGCTCTAAGTAAAAAAGTTGTCAAAACTTCATTTTGTCATAAATGGACAGGTGCTATCAATAAAGATGGGTATGGCGTATATCGCCCACTACTTAAGGGGGAAACAGATTAAGACTACTGCGCATAGACTTTATTATTATTTACATAATTCAGAAACATTTATAACCGACATGCATATTTCTCATTTGTGTCACAATAAACTTTGCATTAATTTAAATCATTTGACTATGGAACCACAGTCTGTGAATAATGCAAGGAGGAACATGTCTCTTCGGAGGGTCAAATGTGTTGGTCATGGTGGTGTAAACAAGCAATGTTTATTTCAATGAGGTAACACGTTAAGTCCATACGAGTGTTCGTTTGATGTTGTGGGATGGGCAGTATTGTACAGGGACATCGCTCGCAGTTTTTTACTCGTTTTCTTTTTCTCTCGACAAATATCTTGCAGTTCTGTACCGAGAACTCTGTTTACGCAATTTATGGTAGGCACTGTGTGAGTCTCTTTGCATCATTGTCTATGGAATGGTTCACTTTTTTTCCATTTCAGTCCCACTTTCCTGCAAGGATTCTGCAGACTTACCACTTTCATGTGAAGATGAGTGGACAGCAGAATGGCACATAGCAGTGAAATTCCTGGCCCATGTGGTGTTCTTTGGTGCATAGGTAAAGACACGCTGATGCAGGTTTTCACACTTGTTGGTTGTCGAAAGACGACACACTTTACGTAACCCCTGTCCCGAAACTGCTTGCAAATAACTGATTGAATACTGTCCATATCAGCAAAATCAAGATCCAAGTGTTTCCCAAAGGGCAGAAATTTTGTAGTGTAGCTAGGGAGATGGGCTGTGCAGGTGAAAGACATCTTCCTGCAATTGTCGTGCATGCCCGAGAAGCAAGGAAGTACATTCACAACTGCACTCTCTGCATGTCGCATGAAAGCATCATCTGATTTAAACAATTTACGTATTTTTACCAACTCGTATCTTATTCGAGCACGTACGCATGTTGCTAGTCTTTGAATGTAGGCATCTTTTTCTTGCCCCGCAGGCAGCTGAGTTCTGAGTTTAATGTTGCGAATGTTTTTCTGAAGAGTCCTCAGCTTATGTATGAAACATTGGTAGTGCTTAATGTCCACTTCATGTTCACGTGAGTAGTCTTGCAGAGTTTTGCCTATCTGTGCAGAGGCATCACTTGTCACAGACCGAGGAGTTAAAATATTCTGCTTGCGTATAAAGTCCAAATTCTTTTTTAACAGTTTCGACTCGCTTGATGAAATAGAGTCCTCGGTGTTATAGTTCTTTTTGCATGCTTCATGATTTTGACAATTTCTTTTGCAACACAATTTATTTGCTGTTTTAAGTGATAACACTAATCTTCTAGGTGTGCTGCTCTCAACCACTGGGCAGAAACTTTGGGTTGCAGCCTCAAATCCTGCTTGTGGTCGGTTGTTATACGAGGTGTCAGTTTCCAGGTCTACCTCATCACTTTGACCGAGAAGTTGATTTACCCGTTGCACGTAATGTTGATTATCGATCATAGAATCCTCATTTATTTCCTCAATACGATCACACATTTGGTTTAATTTACGCTGTAACCCTCGTCTGTCTGGTGGTTTGATATTCAGACAGCACATCATGAGTATGGCATCTGCCACCCCAATTTTTGATTTCATCATGCCTAGGACTAATCCGTCATTTAAGGAACCAGATTCTGGTCCCCTCTTTTTCTTAAAAGTGGTGTAGAGTTGAATTTCACTAGATTTAAAATGGCAATGAGAGCACTCTGCTCTGCCAGAAACACATAGCCCTAATCTCTTTGTAATCACAAAAGTCATGAAAGGTGTTATGCATTGATGAGCACTTGAATTCTGTAATAATCTGCTAATTGACTGTATATTCACTACAATGTTTTCCTCACTGACACATTTTTCATCCTTAATTTTGGTTTTTGTAGGCTTAACAGGTCTTAGTTTGGTGGGGAGAGTGTCGTCACTTGTCATCATACACACTGCATCACAGTATTCATCATAACTGGGACGGCGGATAACTCCTTCGGAACAAGTTACAGGTACGCATGCACTTGCCTCATCTGCTCTTGTAATTTTTGAGTCTTGATGGGGAGGAATGTAGTTATGTCCTATCTTAAAGTAGGTCTTCTTTCTTCGTGCTCGGTTCCTTTTGTAGCTACAAGTCTTCATTGTAAAGATTGTAATTATCAAATGGAGTAAAGACTGCTTAAGAGACCAGTGTTTTGGGGTTATGGGCATGCTAGGTGATTATTTGCTTTATAAATGATATATGCAGATAAAAGCTGCATCAGATTCAGAGGTTAGGACCCTTGCCTGTCCTTTTCAAAACACATTTTCTCAAATCAAGTGATTAGGAGATAAGCTATTTCAGTTCTACTGCCTACACTGTGTCTGATGTTTGTTGAAATTACCTCCCTTTGACCTATGGCCTTTGGATCAACATCTTTTGTATCCATCATTAAGAGTAAATTGACAGGACATTTAGCAGTGTAGTTGTTTAGATAATCTTGTCAGAGACTTTCTTTACTAATTGGAACATAACTCATGTCATTTTATGAAAAATCTAGAACTTTAGAGAGGAAGAGTGAGCAAATTCTTGGTATTTTTTCCCAGTTTTCTTCATTTTCTTTACAGTCTTCTCCCTTTCTCCAAAGTTTTTATGAAAGTTGTCTTTGCATTAAGTCATACAACAATTCAGGTTAATTATAACATAAAGAATAGACACATGTACTATTGATTCTTATGTAACTAGCTCAAATGTATACCTTACCTTACACTAAAAATGAGTACATTTCACACACAAAATAGGTGTTTTGAAGATTCTTTATTTTGAACACATTTCAGGTGATAGATCATTAGTGAAAGTCAACTTTTACTCAGAATTACATGTATTTTTCAAAACCAGGTGATAAAGTCTACATTAAAGAGTTCACTAAAAGTTAAAGGTGGCAGAGGATAGTTTCGAATAAAGTACCGGTCAAATTTATTTAAAAAATGAGATACCCTGTGTTTGACATATTATTACTAGTAGTAAAATTATTATAATAATTTTAGGTAACATTCCCAGTGTAGCAGAGAGGTTTTGAAAAAAAAATGATATGCAGCATGCAACTATCACTGTAATGCCTAGCTTGTATGGAGTGTAAATGCGAAACTAACACATGCTGACTGTTTTTGAGGAAATTCTGTCTTACAGCCACATGGTCTAAAGTTGTGTGGATATCTCAGAAAGTAGGTGGTTGACCCCTTATCTCACATTGCTTTTACAGTTAGACAGGTAATGTTTATGCAAATGCACGGTGGCTCGTGTGCACAGTACGGGCCTGCTATATGTTGTGGGAATCCGAAGGCGGCTAAAATCATGAAAAAAATAGGAAATGTGGAGGGGGTTAAGCAGGTCATGTTTAGTGCATATGTACTAGAGTAGACAACTTACATGTAATTTGTATGCATAATTTTAGTGCAATATGCATATGAAGATTATTCATGTAGATGACACAAAAAACTTATTTACATCTATTATGTAATGGCCCGGCACACAGGTATACCCCCTCGGCACATGTTTTGGTACCAAAAAAACTATCCTCTGCCACCTCAGCCAACCAAATCATGGACATTTAAACCATAAATGTTTCGTACAAATGATTCCTGCAGATTACTCGCTAAATGCGCCCATCTTCTTTATTTGTCATTGATTTATCGGTTTTATCAGATTTAGAAATTTTGAAAAAAAACTTATATTTAAACACCTTTATCGATCACATGGCAGATTTCAAGGTGTCTATATTATGTAAATTAAATACTTTACTCATCGTGATACACTTTCATCATTCTGACATTAACGGGGAATAACTCTAAAAGTGTGTTGACTAACAGAACGCTGACCTTGACACTAGCGGGACGTAACTCTTATAATGCATCGTGCACGAAATTCTAAAATCTCGATAATGTTTTGACCAACACGTACAGGTACGGCTAAATAGTTAATTATGATTGTTGAAATTGACCTGTTTATAAAGACAATTTTTAATGATACACAACAATGCATTGAAAAGATTTGCAAGTTTTTGTCCCCCAGTCAATCAGTGCTGTCATCATTATGTACATGTACAGATGTAAACAAGATAAACAAACAACCGGACAAATTTGATTATAATAAAGTGATCATTTTATTAAAGTTGGTTTAAATAATACAAATACATGTAGGCTTATTTCTGCATACATGTATCTGATAATGTTGTTTACGGTAAATAGCACTGTACAGCTGTAGTACGATCATTTATTTGAATGTAAATATTGCCGCATTGCTTCGCGAATTTATAATGTCACAGGTAGGGATCCAGGAATTTATTCAACTAGTAATTAATTATTTTCAGCAAATTATTTTTCTGTAATTAAATTATAAGCATAGTTTCTTTTTCTAATTATTAATATTACCTCTAAAAAGTCCATCACTGACACTGTGGCATTCTCATTTTCGTTCTTTCTTCTTCTTATTTCTGCAGACGTCAAATTAATCTTTGCAAGCTATGACGTTAATTTTTGGCGACGTTTTTTCTCAATTATGACGTAATACCAATAAGGGCCCTTTTCGCATGGGACGGCTCATTTGGTCTATGGGAGGGGGCCACAGTTCTGTTAAGTTAAATTTTTGTTCTAAATTGTGCGAAAATTCATACGCCACCCCCTTGCTTTTCTGGAACAATGCCTATTGGGCTGCACTTGATATTTGACATAGGGTATTCTTGAATGGCCAAGCTATTCTACCAAATTTTACCTCTTGATCAATTGATTGCGCCCATGACAAAAGGGCCTTATGGCATTTTTGCTAAAACAGAGAAATAACGTCACAAAGATGTGACGTTGCAGACGGTGAACTTCGACGCAGATTTTGTTTTAACCACGTGTTTTGATGTTTGACGCATCCAGAGTTTTTATCGAAGTTTCCAACATGTGGAATTTATTTTCATTTATAAATTAATTTAATTAATGGCTGAATCTTTCAATCCACTGATTTTAATAGATATAAATAAAATCATTTAGAACTGGATTGAATTCTTAACAAACATATCTATTATACGTCTCTAATACCAATACAGTTTTCCGACGTCATGCACCATGTACATGTATATTATAGAAGCTGTCGACAAGGTGTTTATCTGATAGGATAATAAACCTGTGAACTCTAGAAAAATAAATTTTATTTACATATTTATACTTTTAGGATACATGTTAGACAGGGGTGTATTGTTAAAATGTTGCAAAGGAAAATTGCCTTCCTTTTTTTAGATCCGCTCCACCACTCTCAATATATGTACATCGCGATCGCGTCGATCACATGTAAACATTGATTCATCGGTGCATACTGCTTAAACTTTTGTTAATTATTTTTTTTAAACTAATGTTGAAACTAAACATACATCGTCCACGTTGTTACAAATCTAGCAAAATGTGTTAGAACAACAGTCAAGATATTTGTATTTTCTATAAATAAAAAAATGGAGAGATAACTCTAATGTCAACAATCGATGTAAAAGGGGTACCAGAGAGGGACTTTTAACATTTCAGCGAATTTGCTTCTGAATTATAAAAGAGATCTTTTATAACCAAATATAAACACTGTTAATTGTCAGCATAATTTTAATATTTTAAATTAAAAAAATATTGTTGTACGTTGGGAACAATTAGGTCCTATTAATTTAGAAAAGGAAAAACAAAGAAAAAAGGAAAACTGTAAAATTGAACAGACTTTCAAAATTTTTTTCTTCCAAATCTCTCATCTATAGCTTTTTTTGTATGAAATAATTTAATAACGAATTTCATTTTTTTTTTTTAATTAATATACATGTATAGTATCTACCGTATCATGAATGATGATTAAATAAATTAAACTTTAAAAATGTTGTTTTGTCTTATTTTCTTGTTGCATAAAGATACTTCAATTTAGAGAAATTTAAACAAGCAAAAACATCCGAATGAAAAAAATGTTCTAACTTAAATATAGCTTAATTGTCAAGTAAATCTGATGAGAAAGATGGCGAGAAAGAGAGAGAGGATGGAGGGTGGATAAAAAAATTATATTGAATCTATGTATCTAATATTGAGAAATGTGAAACTCTATTGAAAAAGGTGAGTTTTAAAATCAAACAAAATAATAAAATACTGTACTGTAAAATGAAATATTTTTTTTAGTTCTCTAAACTACATGTTTTTTTTTTTAACACAGAGTTTAAATGTTTTAAGCATTATCTGCAAATTAATCCCTAAAGCCACGATAAACTTTGTTTTTTAACAAAAGCTCGATCAGCATTGAATGTCTTTAACAGATCAATTAGCATGCTAAAATCCCAATTAATCACTGGACTTAACTCTTGCTGTTAACAGTGTGGAATATATTGTTTAACCTCATCAAATTATGGATAAATATTATTACATATGCACATTGTATGATTTTATTTGTTTGATTGATAAAAAAAATCCTTTTAAGTTCAGGATTGGGTTTTATTTTTACATGTAAATGCTGACAGAAAAAATTCGATGATGATAATACACGACATAAAACCGCAACAATATGCTTGCATTTTGTTTTATTTTGGCCACAGTGCAGAGGATGGGGGTGGGGTGGGGTTGTCCGTTTATTTTTCCGTAGCATGTAAGGCTTTACAAGGCTTCGCATATCCAAGCTGCTGGCATGGGACCAGAATGGAATTCATATTCTGTAAAACTCATTTCATGAAATAAAATTAGAAAAAAATCATTAGAATGGAAGGAATTTTTTACAATTCAGTCATAAAAAAATATGATGAATTTTCTAAAATGCTTACATCTCTACAAAAATCCAACATTTCAAAACTCAGTCAGTTCAGAGACAATTGTCAGGAAATATATTATACAAAACAGTCATATTTAATAGACTGTATATTAAGGCATGAACAATTACCGCTATATGTTATTAATTTTTAACCCACACCTACCCCAACAAAATCTATACATTAAACTGCATGATTCATTTTCAGTGGACCTTCAGATAACCGGACCCCAGATATTCGGATGCTTCAGTATCCGGACGACTTTTCATTGGAACGAAATTTGTAAATGTTATTTTGTCTTGTGTAACTGGTAATTCAAGTATCTGGATGCTTCACATATCCGAACAAATTGACTGGGAACCGAATTGTCTGGATAAATGAGGCTCCACTGTACATTGATTTGTCTACTGGATTTTATTTTTTATAAATGAATGAGGAAAAAATCGACGAACAACTTTGTTCAAAATTCTTAATAATTTTTTTGTAAATGTCATCTTTAATTTAATTCTATTGGTATGCTTCTAAAACCAGCCATTTCATAAAATAAAACCAGATTCTGTTATTCTAGGGTGTCATTATATACATGATTAACAAGACTGAATTTATAACAATTCGGTTCCAGGCTCATAGTGCTCATGATCGCTGTGCGATTTTGAAAATGGCAATGCTCAGAAACACAGGTACAAATATATAATGAGGAATATTATGCAGTATTATTTCAAACCTAAATAAAAAAGTAAAATTACATGTTGTAGGGTTAATGGTACTGGGTGTAGGAGAGACACCCTGCCTGTGCACCTAAAACTTTGGAAGTAAAAAAAAAATATTTATTTTAACTGGACTGTGTTCATTTTTACCCCCCCCCCTCTCACCAACTCACGCAAATTTAATCCTGGGTCTATCTATTGTGTAAATGTGTGCGGGTTATAATTCATTCCTTTGTTTATAAAATTTTTCATCTTTTTTATCGGTTAATATTAAAATATTTTTACTGTTAGACTGAAAAATATTTTGTGTGTCCTGAATATTTTTCAAACAGCAGTGTCATTTTTGCCCTTTGCAGACAGACAACCTTAAAAATGCAGTGAATTAACCGAAATTCCGTTTTATTTACTGTCTATTGTATATATCGTCATAACATGTTACCACGCTTCACATTTTTTTTTTGTTTTTTATATGAAATTTAGAAAAAAATAACAATCTAATAAATTTTCACTTCATTTTGGTAGCGTTTTGTTGCTCTAGATATACATTTTTTAAATTAAATTTTCACATATATTGTAACTTAGGACAAATTGTTTTATGCTTGTCCTATCGAGAGCAATGTTTAAATTAAAATAATTTTCTAATGAATTCTACAGGCTTATCAAATGACTCTTGCATGGATTACTAGATGTAAATATTTTGTTTGAGAAAATAATGTTTAAAAAAAAACTAAATGGATGTCGCCTGCTGTTCAGGTCTCCCCCTGGTGTCATAGAAAAGTGAAATGTAAAACACTCACTCATAATACTATACACTACTAATGAATCGATAATATATATATAGCTATTGAATAATTATTAATTATTAAAAGAGACAATGAGATAAAAATAATGTGAATGGGTAAATATAAATATTACACAACTATGAATTACCAAAGTAAAATTACAGAAGAAAATCATTTTACGTTCACTCTGGAAACGTTTGACGTTGTTGAAAAACATGACGTCATTATGAACCTCTTGAAGTATCTTTGATAAAAACGAAGAAAAACCTACTTAGAATAGAGATAGAACCATAAAATTTCATATTTGACAACTTCTAAACTTACTCTATCAAAATCCGTGAAAAAGTCAAAATGCGTAAAAATTGCCATAAGGGCCCTTTTCCCATGGGCGCAATCAATTATTTCTTGCAGCTGCTGTGAATTTGTTTGTGCCGATTTCATGTTTTTAGATTTTTGGAATTCCTGTATACCCGAATAGCAAATGTTGAAACCATATTGAAAACTATTGATTAATTCCTGAGGAATGTGTCGCAAGGGGTAGTCTTTTAGCATTGAATTTAGAATGTTAACGTTTACTGGGTTGGGACCAAGTCCCGGAGGCCTTGCGTGGTTTGGAGGGAGCCCTCTACCCTGAAATCTGCTTGGGGGCTAGCGGGGTTGTTCGGTTTGGGAAGAACGTAAGTACTCCGAGCGAAATTTCTGATTGTTTTGCCAGTGGCAGTTTATGAGTGGGTGATTATTGGAGCATTTAATGCAGTTGTGTTGATAAGTGCCGCATGTGCCTTTGCTTTGAAGTCAAAGCATTTTTGAGATTTAGATGTTTAATTTGGTGCTTGCTGCAATAGAGGGCTTTGGCCATGTGTCACATACAGAAGCCACAATTCTGTGTCGACAGACCCCCTGTCAAGAGTATGGTTTCTAGCGCGCTTAAGTCTGAACTGCATGCCGTAATTGAGCCAGTTTAGGTTTGTGGATCGTTGTGCAGAAGTACGAATTATGTTAATGTATTTCAGAATTGGCTGAATGTGTTCAGGGTACTTTGTTAAGTAGATGCTACTGAATATGAGAAATTTGTCCATGTTTCGATTGAACTAATTTTAATTTCCTTATGCTTAGCCTTTAACACTAGCTCGCCAGCAACAAATGCGAGCTGTTGCTCGGGCTCATCGCTTGGTTTGAGTGGTAATAGTTTGTGAAGGTGGATGAATACATTATCAAAAATATTTGTCTCAGGTTATCTGATGCATGCACACCCAATGCGTCTGAAATGCTGTTTAATGAATTTGGTGTTGACGCATTTGAATTACGAGACATTGTATTAGTACACAGTGTACCTGCAGAAAACACTGTTGGTAATGCCTCTGATTCTGGGGGGGCAGGAATGTCTATTACTGATGAAGTTGTAGGCTGGTTCGATAAGGCTGGAGGGATGACCGCAGGAGTGACCTTGATCGCTTGAGTCATGGTGCTTGCAGCAGGAGTGACCTGGACCGGTTGAGTCACAGTGCTTGTAGGTCTGGAGCCAGTCGAGGGTTTGGCCTTCCTAGCGGCAGCTTCTGCACGGCCTGGCCTGGCGTATGGCGATTTTGAAGCCCTTTTTGCGCGGAGCATATTTCTAAAACAAACAACTGTGTAACTTGTGATTAACCTAGTCATTTTTTTTAATTTTAATTAATCAATTAATTTTTTTTATTATTTTAATTATTTATCTTAATTTTTAATTATATTTTTTCTTTTCTTTTAATTATTTTTTTTAAATGAGTTGCTTCAGACTGTGAATGATTAAACAGTTAACTGACTATGAATAAACAAAGTGTACGTAATAAGAGTTTGGGCTTTTGAAATTCAGCCATTCAGTGATGGTGACGTTGATTATCGATGCAGTAAAATCAGCTATCATCTGAAGTGCTGAGGCATGGGAAACGCCCAATTCGCTTCCCATGCTTCGTTAGGTGTTTAATACAAACCGATGACCTATGGAACGATACCTGTACAATACAATAATCCTCTAATTTGGTTGAAACTTGGAGCTGAATTTCTTGCGTCTCAATAGATCGAAATCGGTGAAGCGGAAAGGATGTGCGCGCAAGCGCATTACATGACTTATGTGTTATTTTGGAAATTTGTTTGAGGGCAGAGGGAGTTATCGCGCTTATTCTTCTTTGATAACTGGCATTTACCGCACATAGCAGTAAATGCAAATAATTACACAATTAATACACTTGAAAAATTTTAAATAAAAATTCGAATAAATCAATTTAATAAAATGAAGTCCCTAAACTCAATCCGCTTATTTTTTTTTTACATTTGTACAGTGTTTCCATAAATATTATGTTAATGTAAATAAGTCCTTCAATAAACTTTAAAAAGATACTGCACTTATCGTACATGAACTTTCGGATCATCGGGTTTTCTGCGTATGACGGACAGAATTAATCCTAGGAAAAATTTTCAGTGATCGTAGAAAAAATTGAACTATTTACTATTATAATAAAACAAAAGAAGTCTGATTCCACCGTGACCATGCAAGACGAGTAAATATACAGAATCAATTCCTAGTTTTAATCGATTTCATTCAATACTAACAATATTTAAGAAGTCAATATTATCTTTGGCTACATAAAGTTAGATAAGATAATATTTATTTAATGTCGGGTACATAAACAAAGAACATTTGCTCTGAAGAGTTATTTTCCGACTACATAATAATGTTACATTATTTACAATATCATACATAATAAACAAGAGACAGTTTTTAAAAATTACATCACACTACTAAATATCACTTTTCCTCCGTGGTGCTTTACAATGCCATAGTATTCACCACATTAAAACTGACAAACCGAAAATAACTTTACTAAAAATAAATTAGCGATAGGCACAGCAATTACAACAATTTCTGTACCAACTTTTTATGTTGGATTTAAACTGGTTAAAAGTAGTAATATTTCTAAAAGATTCTGGTAAAGAATTCCAAAGTTTTGCAGACTCATATCTAAAAGACTTCAACCTATATGTTGTTGATCTTGTTTTTGGTAAAACAGCAGTTTTCGTGTATCTAAAAGAGTAAGGTGTTTCTTTAATATGAATAAAATCATGCAGGTAAGACGGGCTTTGCTTGTTTAAAATCTTAAAACATTCTATGGCCATTGTTCTAATACGCCTGAGTTTCAGGCATGGTAATTTTGATTTGTCCAAAAGATAACTATATGAATTTTTGTAGTCATCATAAACAAACCGCAGTGCTCTTTCTTGTATTTTTTCCATTTTTCTTGTTTCTCGTTCACCACAAAAATGCCAAACTAATGGACAGTAGTTGAAGTTTGACATGATAAATGTATGATAAATGGTAAGTTTTCCTAAATTGGTCAGGTGTACCCCTATTCTTTTAAGTGCATTTAATTGTTGAGAAGCTTTTTTACAAATGTTTGAAATATGAGAGCTAAACTTAAGCTCAAAATCTATAGTAACACCAAGTAATTTAACTTCGTTTTCTGGATGAATCACATTACCATCAATTTCAAAACAAATGTTTTCCTGTTTAGTTTTCTTTCCGAGACATATAGCTTGACATTTATCAGGATTTGCTTGCATTTGATTATCTCTAAACCACTAAACTAAGTTCGAACAATTTGATTCTAAGGTATTTTTTAGTGATGCAATAACGTCACTTGAGTTTGAGAGAGTATTGTCGTCGGCATAGTTGTAGAGATCACAATCTGACACAAAATGAAAAATATCATTGATAAAAATATTAAAAATAACAGGACCAAGTATTGAACCCTGTGGAACACCTTTGTACAATTCTAAAAAATCGCTACAAACTTCCCCCAGTTTTACACACTGTTTTCGATTGCTTAAATAGCTTGAGATAAGACAAGTACTGTATTTGTAAAACCGTATGCATTAAGTTTTGCTAAAACTAGATCATGTGGAATACAATCAAATGCTTTAGATAAATCCATCATAATTGCTGCTGTATATTTTTATGATCAAGGGCATACTTCCAATCCTCAACAATCTTTAGCAACACACTCTGACATCCATACCCTGGTCTAACAGCTGATAACATATCATTAAAATGGCAATTGAAAAAAATCAGACAATTGACTATGAATAACCCTTTCAAAAATCTTTGACAATGTAGGTAAAATGCTAACTGGTCTATAGTTTCCTTTTTCCAAAATACTTTGTTTCTTGTGAAGTGGAACCACTTGTGCAATTTTCATACGATTAGGAAAAACATTTTTAGAAAAACAGAAATTTACAATATTGGTCACAGGGTTCAATTTATGTCCATGGCTAAGTTTAACAATTTCAGCCGAAATACCATCAATTCCAGTAGCTTTTTTCAAGCCCAATTTATTAATGCATTTACTTACAAAGTCATTGTCTACAGAGTGAAAAGAAAATGATTCAACAGCATCCTTATCTTTGATACTCTCACAGATTTTTACAATGCTAGGGTGTTTACTGTTGACATCAACACAATCTATTCCGATGTTTTTCGCAACATTTACAAAAAAATTATTGAAAATATTGCATACTTCAACTTGATCAGACACAAGACTTTGGTTTTCTGAAAGAATAATATTTTTCTGATATTTGTACCTTTGTTGGTCAAAAATGGTTTAATAGTTGGCCAAAAATCTTTACTTTTTAGTCCACCTGCACACCGTTCAATGAAGTATTGGTTAACAGACTGACGCTTAACTTTTGTTACATAATTTCTTTGTTTTCTAAAATTTTCCCAATTTTGCTTAGATTTGTTGGAGGAATATAAATTATGTAGTTGTCGTTTCTTAAAAATTGCACCTTTCAACCTCTTATTCATGAAAGGAGCTGGTTTTCCAAGTATTTTTCTTTTTTTAAGATCTTAAGAAGCCTATGATCTTTTTCAATTCGAGTTTATACCACAACTGGCTTTGGTTTAAAATGACCCCTACTTATTTCTAGGTCAAAAGGTAAAGGTAGAAAAAGACATTGTTTGTATGTAAACCTCTCATTTCCCAGTGATATTTCAAAAAGCGTTTAGGTTAGCTTATTTTTTGTTCATAACGCTCTATGGTCCCGCCCGCCCCACTTTAAGTGTCCCATCCCCTACCCAACCATCCTCCGACACCCCCCCCCCCTCTTCATCTACAGAAATTCTTATCTCCTTAAGCAGGGGACACATATTCTTTGAATAAGCTTGTTAATAATGCATTTATACTCGGTTATTCGGAATACTGGTATTGTAAATGTTGTATCCTGACCTCGATCCTGTATATTGAATGTATTTATTGAAAACTGGTTTTATATTCTCCCTTTAGCTTGATGCATAATGTGAAAATGCTTATATAAGTACAGTTTTCAGGTTTTATTGGTATAAAGGTAGGCATTTAAGAATATTGGACGACTATACACTTTCCATATTGAGTGCAAGACTTCTTGAATGTAGAGAATTGCGCTACAAGCATGTAAAGACACTCTTCTGCTGTTTGAGTAAACTAATCCCTTGCTCCTAAATGTACATTTTTAAAACCATATTTCACAATCCGAACTTTTCAAGTGACAGTCAAAATGTGTTTTCCGGTGACTTTTTTTCAGAGAAGTTGACGAAAAATCTAATTTACTTTGAAATATCATTCTTAAAAAAAATGAGATTTTAGCGATGTTGATGGTAAATATTTCAACACAAATATGCCTGGATCTACGCAAAAGATCTGATATTCCCAAAGTTTAATCAATAATAATCTGTTGTAAACATCTGTTGGACCTGTTCGAATAATCTTCTATTGTGCTTTGATTAATTGTTTTTTTTTTTGGGGGGGGGGGTCAGAAAATTATTTTCATTATTAATAAAATACTGCTAGACAGATTTAATATTGTACTGCTATAAGTTTAAATCATAATGTATCTTAGTCCAGAGAAATGATAAACCGTTAACTTTAAATTTGATTCACAGACAATTTGTATTTCCATGCAACTACCCCAATCATCAAAAGTATATTTTTGACTGGTTAACAAAACATTTTATACTTGTTTATCCTGTTTAAAAACTACATAATATGACCGCGTTTACTATGGGATAGGGGACGACCTTTGATCCAGAAGGGGGGATTAAGTTAGGTTTATTTTCATGGCAGGACATATCATTTATTTCCACGATGTTTTTTAGGGAAAATTATTAATTTTCTTCTTCAAAGAAAAAAGTCTTAAGAGCAAAGAAAAAAAAAACAATAACAATATATAAAATGCCCAAACTCTTTTTCATTTAGGAAGGGGGGGGGGGGCTTGTATAGATAACAATTTTCTAACCCATATATAATATGTATTATACCGTGGGTTTCAAAAAATATTGCTGAATTTGAAATGACCTGTGGATGGGAATTGTAGCTATTATTCAGTATATTTTTTTCCCTTTCAGCCAAGGACATATTCAGTTTTTTTAAAATTATTAGTCTCTATAATAACATTCAGTTTAAAAATGCATTTGCTTTCTAACGCCGTATTCATTGCAGTCCTCCAGTATATCACTCTGACTGATCGTAAGACACAATAATTCTTAAAAAAAAACAAATTCATTATACAAGTAATTCTGATATTTCAAGTTTATCTTGAATCCCGTTTTGAAACTCCTTAGACCTTGAGACTAATACTTATGTACAGAGCTGATTTCCTGAACTATGTAGTCTAGCTTGTACATTTCACCATTTTTCACATATCAAAATTATTCTTTTGCATGTAGGATATAAACAGAGGCTAAAATTTGTATGCAAATTAAATAAACAGGAAAAACAGTTGATTTTACTTGAACTTCTGGATATACAAAGCTGTATGCTGACAATATGTAAACAACTTCCAGTCATTTTTGTATAATGATTTTTTTTATCTTTCTCACCGAAGAGCTCACAATTATCAAAGGGAGATAATTCAATTTCAAAGTTATTGTCTGCTATTTTAATCAAAGAATTCTCATATCTATAGAGAGAATACCAACAAGGTTTTAACATGCCTTTTAAAATTAGATGTTATATTTCTTATTTATGTGAGTAACATGAATTGAAGTAGCTGCATTTCATTATGTGACTTTCCCAAATATTGCATTTTTTCAGAAAAAATCAACTTTAAACACTGTTTCCATGGTAACTACTCAACATTCATATGATCTAACTATATTTTTTAAAGTAGTTTATGAGGTGGTACTTTCCAGCCAAATTTGAAAAAAATCTGTGACTATGCGTGCCACAAAAGTTTAAGTGGTTACAGAGAATTGGTATTAATCATGATAACACAGTTTACCTGCCAAAATAAAATTCTCAAAAATGCAGCTCATATTGCTTTACTGTAATAATAACACAATTATTCAGTTGATAAAATATGGAACTGATTATTTTCGTAGATTTACAGCACACGCATAGAAAATATATATGTTTGCACAGTGTACAATGTAAAATGTTAAGCCATCAAAAACTAGTTCCATTTCTTGTTTAAATTACCGTTTATAAACTATAAAGAAAAAAGTTAAATGTCACATTTCTATGCAAGATTGGAAGTGCTGTTTGTGTATTTTCGAAAGCACATGATTAAATCTATCGCCTCTGGTTTGGTTGTTTGCATGTTATGAATGTTAATAAATGTCGCTCTTCATATCTTTCGTTAAATTGCAGAAGTACATTCTGTCTACACAACCTCTTTAGACTTCGTATTATTTTCTTTTAAATAAGTCATGTGTTAAACATGCTTTTTATCTACTTCAACTGTGAATTTTCAAAATTGTAGATTGCTTCAATATTTTGTCTTGTATGAAATTAAAAAGAAAAAAAAAAGTAATCAGTCCTTTGAGATAATATATTTAGATAAAACCCGCGTTATATGTTGCTAAGGTTTAGGTTTCCCAAAGTTTGAGCATGTGTTTCAAAAATAATTTCACATAACAAGGTATGTTTTGATTTCCATTTGTTAGCTGTGTATGTATGTGCAGCTGATTCAAACAGAGGGTTCTCTCGGCTATATATATTAACCATTTTCTATGAATAAGCATATCACGAAACAGTTATTCATATCTTTTTAAATGTTTCACATAAATCGCAACGATGCAGCCTTTAAACACAATTATAAGAAACATCTAATGAATTTTGAACGAGCAGAAATTCAATAGGTTTAATTTCTGTCTACACAACCTCTTCAAACTTAATATCATTTTCTTTTAAATAAGTTATGTGTTAAACATGCTTTTTTATCTACTTCAACTGTGAATTTTCAAAATTGTAGATTGCCTGAATATTTTTGGTGTAATTAAAGGGGGACCTAAGTCCGTAAAGTCTTTGTGTGAAATTTTCAAAACTTTGACATTTCCTTCCAGACCATTTTCTCTTAATTTCTAAGTATTAAAAACAATACCTTTATATGCTTATTTTTACACAAAAGCACGTGCAAAAACAGTGTGAAATGCTAAAAACAGATTATTTTCAGACATTATTGTTGTACTCCAAATATGCGCTAAAAAGTACCAAAAATTTCAAATCACACTCGAAATCAACAGGTATTTAATTTATATAGCTTGTATCTTTAAAATGAAGGCAAATTCATTGTAATTCATCATATCATGAAAAATTATAAAGGAGCACAATGTAAGTATCACTCCGTTTTTTATGTATTTTTTACAATTCCGACATATCCTATTGTGAAGATCGTTTATCAGTTTTTTCGTGTTTTGCTTTTATTGTGTTTTGCGTGTATCGTGTTTTTCGTTAATTATTGGAAGTTTATCGTATCGTGGGTGTATCCTATCGTATCGTGCATGTATCCTATCGTATTGTGTATCCTGTAAAGAATAACGATGCGGGTACTGTACAGACAGACACAAAAACAGACTGATGGATGGACAGACCTAATTCACTGAAAGTCAGGGACAAATAAGTATTTAAAATATTTTTCTTAGGAGTAATGAAAACATATAAAGATTAAGAAATGAGGTTTACTGTAGATTATTATTTATTTTATTTTAAAAACATGTTTCATAGAAATCGGATGTATAGCCATTTTCACTGGATACTGGTTAAATAATGCACCAAAAGCAAAGGGATTGGTAAATTTTAATTTAACATTTCAAATAATCATTAGTATTTGTAGATTTAAAATAAATAATGCAGAAATATACACTTTACCGATTATTTACATATTTGTTTTAGTAAAAAGAATGAAAAAAAATATAAGACCATTAAATGATAACTTTAAATATTATTTGGTCTAATGTAAGATTGATGAATGAAGTTGAAAATCCTACATATCACCTTTTCATCTAACTTTCTGTAGTGGGGTGAGGTGAACATCAGCTATTTCGTATATATTTTTCTTACATACAATCTCCTCCTTCTTTTGACGAAACTTTATACAGCTGTATCCCTGCATAAAGGTCAAGTACATGTAGTTGATAATGTGATATCATGTCAAGTAAGTGAAAGGAATACACTATTGTGAAATTTAACTTTTCCTGATTTTATCTTTTTTTTAAACTGGTGGCTACCATCAGCCACGTACCTCCGATCACTTGACTCTACACTAATGACTAGTGTTTCGGCGGTGTGAAACGAGGTATATTTTTATAAATTGATTTATGATAAAGAAATAATTTTCTTCATATTGCTGCAAATCCGCCTCATCAGGAGTTTATTTGCATTATGCATTTATGCATCTACACATGATATTAAAATAAATTATTCAATTGTTGATAGATGAGAATATCACCTAAGTTCTTATTGCGTTTGTAGGACACAATAGGTAATTCTGCGAAGAGTTTTTTTTACAGTCTTCATCCTTTGTAAGGATGTGCAAATATTTTATCAGTTTTCTTTTTAAATGTCGTATACAGGGGTTGTATTTTGTGACAAAAACAAGAGGAATTCCTTTTTTCTTGATGTCACTTTTACTTTTTAGGGTTTTCTCTCTGCTATAATTAGCGAGTACATTTTGCATGTTAGATTTGATTTCAATTTTATCGTATCCTCTTTTTTAAGAGATTAACCTCAAACTCATGCAGAATTTCAAGCAAAGTTATTTCGTTGCTTGTATTTCTCATATGGCGTATTGTTTCACCTTTGATGAATCCTTTTAAAACAGAGAAATTATGTGCACTATTCCGTTCCAAATATTGGAATGTGTTAGTTGGTTTAATGTAGGTTTTAAAATCTAACATTTGATTGGTTTTAAATCTTTTTCCTTTGAACAAAGAGTGTCTAAGAAATTGATTTTTTTGTGTGGAGATTTCATATAGTGAATTTGAGTAGAGGATTGTGTAAATTGGCAATTTCAAATAGTTCATGGATGACAGCTTCCGATCCGTGAAAAATGATAAACCCGTCGTCGCGATAGCGACCATGATATATTAAATCATTCTTCCCTGTAAATTTATCGATGATTTCATCTGTGATTTGGTGAAGGCGAATGTCGCACACAGATGGGGAACACTTAGAACCCATTGCACATCCTATTGTTTGTTTATACATAGCAGAGTTAAATTCGAATTTATTGTTTTCTAGTACAAGTCGTAAAAGAAAACAAAGATCTTCTTCTCAAGAACCACTGGACCAGCAAAGCTGAAACTAATGTGGGAGCATCCTTGGGCAGTGTAGATATTAAATTCTTAAAATCATGACCCCAGGTGCAGGGCGTGGCAACAATAGGGAATCCAAGTTTTAATTTACAAAGAAATATATAGAACAAATCTTTAAAAATCTTCTGAAGAACCACTGGGCCAGGAAAGCTGAAACCTATGTGGGAGCATCCTTGAGTAGTGTAGATATTAAATTGTTAAAATCATGACCCCGGGGGGTAGGGCGGGGCCACAATAGGGAATCCAAGTTTTACATAGAAATATATAGAACAGATCTTTAAAAATCTTCTTCTCAAGAACCACTGGGCCAGGAAAGCTGAAACTTATATGGAAGCATCCTTTGGTAGTGTAGATATTAAATTGTTAAAATCATGACCCCTGGAGGTAGGGCGTGGCCACAATAGGGAATTCCAAGTTAAACATATCACTGACAACTTTCCCTTTTATTTCATTTTTTTTAAAAATCGTATAAACGAAGGATACCAAAAAGGGAAGAAAATATCATCTTTTCTGCTTATCACATAAAGGCAAACAATATAGTGAGAAAATAAAACATAACTAAAAGGTACATATACTATTCACAGCCATTAAATACACGGCTTTAACATTCACCTTGTTTGTTTACAATCATATAACGCGCCTCCCTCGATAGCGGCGGGGCAAAGTCGATCACCGGGAATCAATCGGTGTGTGATTTAGCGACCCACAGACATAATAAAAAAAAATTATTATTCTAATGATTCTTGTTACCAGGGTAACAATGTTATCTGAATATTACAGACTTGTCATGTAATTAAACGCTTTTACAAACAAAATTACTGTTAAATCATAACCGGCACCAAAGTCAAACCATTTGTATCGTTTACCATATATAACTAAGTATTTTCTTTAGAATGATGAACTTATATCTAGCACAAATTACTTTCCTTGGTTTAAAAAGTACGCGTACGAGAGAAAATGAGTGAGAGGCATTTTATTCAAGTACATTCAAGTTTTTACCAGCGAGTTGCTATATCAAGTATTGTCTAATTTTCTATTCTATTAAACATAATCTCCCTTTCCTATTTAAACTTAATTTATTTGATGATTTTATTCAACTTCAAGCACAATATCATTATGTAGTACTAAAATGAAGTCCATGCACGGATGTTATTGTACATCGGGAATTTTCTTTAATCCTTTATCCATGCATTCCTCCTTCAAGGAAAATAATTATGAATGAATTGATTGAATAACATGTATAAAACCATGTGGTTTCGATTTGTCAACGTGTTTTAGATCATGATCAGCAAATCACAACTCCTCAGGTCTTCCTGTCTAACAGAATAATAACCTCAAATGTATTACGTATACATCATGACAACCCCATGCTCCTCACCCCCTTTACCCAAACTTAGAAATAAATGAGAGATATTTTATATGTGGACTTTTGAGTTTGATTTTATTGAAAGTAAAGATATTACCTAAAATACGTTTTATGGAAGGGACTTTCAACCCTGTCTATCTTTCATAAATAGAAACACCATGTTGTTTGAATATTAATATCCAGTGATGTTTCAAAATACCTCAATGTTGTTTTTCTGACCTGTGACAAAATGGAACGAGATAATGCAAATTTCAAACATCTTCATCGGCCAATGACAGAAAAGTTGTAAAATTCCTGTCAGGGTTATGAACTTCAAATCACTAAAAGTTGTTTGTCTTGGCACAGAGCCAAGGTTATTCTGTTAAGATCAAGGTCACTACAGAAGAAATATTTTCATTACTATGCCATGAATTAGTAAATGAAAATCATTGGAGGCTCTTACTTGAAAATAGATATTTACTTATGATTGGAGGTTTTGTCAAGACCCTGATCAAATGTCTTTCTGGCAAATCAAGGTCACTGACAAAGAAAAAAAAATGTATAAGCATAACCTTGTAATTAAAATTTACCGGAGGCTCATGCTGGGAAGAAGGTTGTTGACATAAGAAAGTGCAGTGACCTTGACCCAAGGTCTGTACTTCCTATCCACAGCTCCAACGGAAGACCTACTTGTTGCTTTGCAACGAGCTCGGCTCTAGTCTTATTATTATTATTCTTACCGATTTTGTGCACGCGATTTCTCGTAAATGCGTCGATGGATTTTTATGAAACTTTCAGCATTGATGACAAATGATATGAACTTAAGGCGTTTTTTTTAATTTGATGACGTCACTTCCGGTTCGGAGTTTTTCACGATTTAGTGAGTTTTAGAGGGTCCGGCAGTTTTCTCAAAAAGCACTAAACGCAGAAGCATGAAATTTTCAGTGCTGATAGAGCAACCTTTGGAGATATGTATTTGGTATATCTCAACCACCGGAAGTACGATGCGCCGATGCTCGCTATGGTTTGAAAACAGTCCTATGAAGAATTTCAAAATTTTTAACACCTTTTCAACGATAACTTTTTACCTAGAAATGTTTTGATAAAGCATGTAGAACAAAAGAAGTGTAGAATTTAAAGATCTTTCAAATGATATCTCAAAAAAGGGCTGGCCCCTAAAATTAAGGGCCAAGGGGGGCCGAAAGTTTTTTCTTTATATCTCAAAAAGTATTGAGAATTTGTAATACCTCAAAGAAGCAAAGTTGTTCAAAATGTCAAAATTAATCAATATAATTCGTAAAAATACGTCCGGCGTCGTCACTTCCGGCCAAACCGGAAGTAGTTTAAAAACGCGTATTTTTGCCATTCTTGAAAAGATTTGGGGTAACATATGTCACTGGAAGCCTAAAATTTAATTTTCCGTCCGTCATGTCACTTCCGCCGGCGTCGTCACTTCTGGCCAAACCGGAAGTAGTCGAAAAACGCGTATTTTTGCTAATCTTGACAAGTTTTGGGGTAACATACGTCACTGGAAGCCTAAAAATTAATTTTCCGTCCGTCGTTGTTTTTCCGGTTTCATACCGGAAGTAGAAAAAATTGCTTATTTCTGCATTAATCAACATAGCTTTAGATGATTCAAACCATTTTTAGGCGTTATTTCTTATTTTTTGTTAAAAATGAAAGCTACTTCCAGTCAAACAGGACGGAAGACCTACTCGTTGCTTTGCAACGAGCTTTGCTCTAGTTATTCTTTTTTTCTAATTCTTTGTTCTCCGGTACTTTTTTGTCCGCGAGTGTTCTCAGAAACTGTTCACCCAACTAAGCTAAAACCTTTTTAGGGTTAATAGGTGTGTAGTGTAGGTGTGCGGAACTGGGAAAGGAATTTTGCGCGCATACGCATGCACGTGCAATGCGCGTGATATGAGTGAAATGACCGATATACTTAATATAGCTATAACTTTTACATTTTTTAATTAAATGATTTGAAACTCATTATTTAAAGATATATTAACAGTGTAGATAATATGACATTGTCAAATTAGCACGAACTCACGCGCATGCACGTGCGCTTCGCTCTGATTGGCTGAAGCAAAAATCTCAATATCTTTTATGTTTTTTGACGAAATAATATGAAATTTAAAATATAGGCATTCTTTAGGATGTTTTACAATATGATATATAAAAATTCTCTTAAAAACACGCAGATGCACGTGTGCTGCAATCTGATTGGCTTAAACTTTAAATGGCTATAACTCCCTTGTTTTTCAACCAAACAGGATGGGATTTAGAACATAGACAGATATAATAGACTCCTACAACAAGGTATGGTCATCATGCACATACATGTATGTACGTGCATGTGCACTTCGTATATATTGGCTGAAACAAAAATCTCAATATCTTTTCTGTTTTTTGACGAAATGCTATGAAATCTAAAATATATACATACTTAAGGATGTACTTCAACATGATATATAACAATTGTCGTGAAAACACGTGCATGCACGTGCGCTGCAATCTTATTGGCTAACAACTGTAAATGGCTATAATATCCCTTGTTTTTCAACCAAACCGGATGGGATTTAGAACATGGACAGACATAATAGACTCCTACAAGAAGGTATAGTTCCCATGCACGTGCATGCACGTACGTGCACGTGAAATTTTGGAGTAATATTAAAAATACGCTTAAATGAGAATATTTTTTTAATACTTATGGATTAATTGATTTGATATTAAGTTTATTAAAATATATAAATAGTGTAGACAAGATGATATGGTCATTACGCACATGCATTCAGATGCGCACGCATGTCATACTAAAATGTAAATATATTTGGTATTCTTCGGGGAAAACGTTGTTTAAGTCTAAATTGCATAAAAAGTGTCTTATCTAATAGCGCTTACAGGGAATATGGCACCAAAAGGGAGTTGGGGAGCGTTTGGGGAACATCTGTAACGGTCCCCGTTACAATTAGCCCTAGTTTAATAACATGTAACACTAATAAATCGGAAAAGTCATGGATAAATATTTTGTTATCATTATGCATTCTTTTGACGTCAATGAGACATATACTACAAGAGGCACGACACCACGACGTCACCACGTGACGTCTATAATTAGAAAAAATGCCTTAATGAAAAAATGAAAGTTCAACACTACCCCGGGGATAATTAATTTTAATTTGTAGTCATATTTATGTAAAAACATCTCTGTACCATGAGAAGTGCTGCTAGAATCCTACTGTCCTATCACAGAAATAATTATTCAGCACTTTCGATGGAAACCTTCCGAAAATTTTTACATTTTGCACATAACATCGAACAAAATGCATCAATTTCCGTAAACCATACGATTCTAGCAGCACTTTCCAAAAACAATAGAATAAGAACTTTAGATAGAAACAAAAAGTTTCAAAGTATGCGGCGTAGTGTTGAACTTTTGCATCTTTTTTGCTAAGAACGACAGAGGAAAGGCTGATCGGCAAGTAAACAACCTTTCTGCTTTCATTTTACGAAGAAACTGTTATATTAGCATACCTTATTCATAAGCTTTATTCCCACATGAATCACACATGATATTCATTTTAAATGCTTTTAAACTCCGATTTCTTGTGTTTGTTTACATGAATTCTCGTTACGTTTTATTTTCACTCTGCTACTACATGATCAACAGTTTTGACGTCACGGGTTTGGTATTTAACCTCTCTGATACCTACAGAGACCTAGAAACGACAAAATTCTGTTTATATTATGCCTCTGCATATTCTGATTCATATTTACGACCTCAAATCAATCTTCGATATCGATTATAAGAAATTGTTATCTCTAAACTTCACGTCATATAGCTTACTATGATGTCATATCATATAGGCAAGTAGAATATTTCGTTGTAACCTTAACCTACCTGCGTTCATTGTAATTCATCATTGCATGAAAAATTATAAAGGAGCACAATATAAGTATCACCCCGTTTTTTTATGTATTTTTTACAATTCCGACATATCCTATTGTGAAGATCGTTTATCAGTTTTATCGTGTTTTGCTTTTATTGTGTTTTGCGTGTATCGTGTTTTGCGTTTATGTTATTGTACGTTTATCGTATCGTGCGTGTATCCTATCGTATCGTGCATGTATCCTATCGTATCGTGTATCCTGTAAAGAATAACGATGCGGGTACTGTACAGACAGACACAAAAACAGACTGATGGATGGACAGAACTAATTCACTGAAAGTCAGGGACAAATAAGTATTTAAAATATTTTTCTTAGGAGTAATGAAAACATATAAAAGATTAAGAAATGAGGTTAACTGTAGATTATTATTTATTTTATTTTAAAAACATGTTTCATAGAAATCGGATATATAGCCATTTTCACTGGATACTGGTTAAATAATACACCAAAAGCAAAGGGATTGGTAAATTTTAATTTAACATTTCAAATAATCATTAGTATTTGTAAATTTAAAATATATAATGCAGCTGTATCCCTGCATAAAGGTCAAGTAGTTGATCATGTGATATCATGTCAAGTAAGTGAAAGGAATACACTATTGTGAAATTTAACTTTTCCTGATTTTATCTTTTTTTTTAAACTGGTGGCTTCCATCAGCCACGTTTGCTCCGATCACTTGACTCTACACTAATTTAGTGTTTCGGCGGTGTGAAACGAGGTATATTTTTACAAATTGATTTATGATAAAGAAATAATTTTCTTCATATTGCTGCAAATCCGCCTCATCAGGAGTTTATTTGCATTATGCATTTATGCATGTACACATATATTAGTGAAATTAATTAGACATATATTACAGATATTAAAATAAATTATTCAATTGTTGGGGATATGAGAATATCACCTAAGTTCTTATTGCGTTTGTAGGAAACAATGGGTAATTCTGCGAAGACTTTTTTACAGTCTTCATCCTTTGTAAGGATGTGCCAATATTTTATCAGTTTTCTTTTTAAACGTCGTATACAGGGGTTGTAATTTGTGACAAAAACAAGAGGAATTCCTTTTTTCTTGATGTCACTTTTACTTTTTAGGGTTTTCTCTCTGCTATAATTAGCGAGTACATTTTGCATGTTAGATTTGATTTCAATTTTATCGTATCCTCTTTTTAAGAGATTAACCTCAAACTCACACAGAATTTCCAGCAAAGTTATTTCATTGCTTGTATTTCTCATATGGCGTATTGTTTCACCTTTGATGAATCCTTTAAAAACAGAGGAATTATGTGCACTATTCCGTTCCAAATATTGGAATGTGTTAGTTGGTTAAATGTAGGTTTTAAAATCTAGAATTTGATTAGTTTTAAATCCTTTTCCTTTGAACACTGTAGTGTGTAAGAAATTGATTTCTTGTGTGGAGATTTCATATAGTGAATTTGAGTAGAGGATTGTGTAAATTGGCAATTTCAAATAGTTCATGGATGACAGCTTCCGATCCGTGAAAAATGATAAACCCGTCGTTGCGATAGCGACCATGATATATTAAATCATTCTTCCCTGTAAATTTATCGATGATTTCATCTGTGATTTGGTGAAGGCGAATGTCGCACACAGATGGGAACACTTAGAACCCATTGCACATCCTATTGTTTGTTTATACATAGCAGAGTTAAATTCGAATTTATTGTTTTCTAGTACAAGTCTTAAGAGAAAAAAAGAAAATCTTCTCAAGAACCACTGGACCAGCAAAGCGGAAACTTATGTTGGAGCATCCTTGGGTAGTGTAGATATTAAATTCTTAAAATCATGCCCCCCAGGGGTAGGGCGTGGCAACAATAGAGAATCCAAGTTTTACATAGAAATATATAGAACAAATCTTTAAAAATCTTCTTCTCAAGAACCACTGGGCCAGGAAAGCTGAAACTTATATGGAAGCATCCTTTGGTAGTGTAGATATTAAATTGTTAAAATCATGACCCCTGGGGGGTAGGGCGTGGCCACAATAGGGAATTCCAAGTTAAACATATCACTGACAATTTTCCCTTTTATTTCTTTTTTTTTTAGAAACCGTATAAACGAAGTATACTAAAAAGGGAAGAAAATATCATCTTTTCTTCTTATCACATAAAAGCAAACAATATAGTGAGAAAATAAAACATAACTAAAAGGTACATATACTATTCACAGCCATTAAATGCACGGCTTTAACATTCACCTTGTTTGTTTACAATTGTCACAGCCTTGTCTAGGTATTGTAGTTGTAATAAAGAACTCAAATACGGCTGCTGGGTTCGATACTATTTAATATATTATACGTTATCAGAAAAAGATAGGGTGACCTGAAATATAATGAAACAAGTATTTAATATTTCTCACATCACACACACTTTTACTCGAATAAATTTAATCTTAGGAATTTAGATAATTTAGAAATCACTTCAGTTAAATAAAATGATCAAATAGATACTGAATAATAATTGAATACTAAGAAATAATTTAACAATTATTTCTTACCGTAATCCTAGACTTAATGCCTAAATATCGTAAGATATAGAATTGTTTTGGGGAGAGATAGGTCTTCCCTCCCCAAAGTCTAAGGTTGGAGTGCTCGAGAAGTTAGTATTGGTGCGAATGCGCAGGAGACATAGAAAAACCAGTTTAACCACTCACACACTCGGATACTCTCACTGACCACTCACCCGTATAAATGAATGAATGAATGAATGAATAAGACATTGAATGAACGTGACAACGGAATTCACTAGTTACTATAATAAAAGGATGCCTTATAATAAGATATGAAATGATATGAATACGCATGTAAGGTTAAGGCAACCCATGGAAAAAATATGGTAATGAGGTCATAATGAGGTTTGACGTCATGACAGTTGCTCCGCCCTGATTGATCCTTATAAGGAAATAGAGCTCAAAATAACTATTTACCGATATTTGCAAGAATTTGTAATAAACGGCAATATTTCCATGATTAAATAGATAATTATTAGTGATTTTCTCCTACATAGAATAGCATGTTTTTAAAATAATTATCTTTCTTATGTGCCGTTTGGCTGCATTCAGCTTCAGCCAAGCGCTTGCACTCGATGACACGGAATGTTGTTTACATCTAAAAACGTGGCGACATCAGCTGAGATATGCAGTGGATTTAAATACAATAACCAGTCATTCTTTAAAGAAAATAGGGATTAGATAAGAGACAAGGCAATGTTTATCCCTATTACGAGAATATGAGGACATTATTACAGAAAATAATGGAAGACTGAAACGATCTGCACTAGCTCCCTAGATCCATCACTGCAGTGCATTCAGCCCAGGTATGTATGCACATGTATGTACAATGTGTAGATATGCTTTTGTTAACATCGAATGAAAAAACGATCGCGAGTGTGTACGTGTTTATTTAGATGCATTATCACAGTCAGTGAAAAACTAATGCAGTGCAGTGTGTGTCGCCCGCCCCCCCCCTTCCCGGGCTGACGCCACATAAATTTGATCCCCTTTTCTTTTACTAGAATTTTAAAAATGTAATTGTACTAAATATAGAGTCGATTAGCTTATTTTCTTTGAGACAGCATGTGTAATAAGGGGGTTCAACAGTAATACAAACTTAAACTATAAACTTAAACTAAATTAAATTTGAAATTTCATTGTTGCAGTCAATTAGTTGACAATAATTTACTGAACATGTAATGTTGTCTTTTTGGCATACAAACATGCTACATAATGTAAAAAGAATTATCTGTATCATTATGTTGAAAACAAAGAACCTCCACTTTAGATCTACGGTTTTAAATTTATAGAATTTCTAAATTAATGGAGAATAAAATATTTATTTTTTTTAGTATGATTTCATGTCAAGTCAATTAATTTCTGTAATTTATACATAATTATTTTTTTTACTTATATGATATATAATACTTTTATTATTGTAGCAGTCAAGAGTTCCAGGCTTGAAGAATAAATAAATACAAATGCACCCATTTCTCCACAGGGTATGTACACTTATAAAGCATTTCACATTTTTAAACCATGCATGTGTGCATGATTATATTTATTTTTCATTTTGTAAAGATGAAAGAATGTTTTTTCATATTCTAATTATTTGCTCTTGTAAATGTCAGAGGTTTTAATTTCCCAGAAAAGTTTTGTAATACAACTTTGTTTCCATTTATCTTTTAATATGAATTTCATAAATTCACCATGTACAGCAAACAGTATATCATGAGTTGTTTTGTCAAATCTAATGTGATTTTATTATACAATGTATTTTATTTAGTAATCTCATAGCAATAGCATATACATGTATAATGTGTTGCAGCTATTCCTAAAGAATTGGACCAATGAATTCATTTAGGCAGCAAGTTAATCCATCATGTAAGGAAAATGGTATGCAATATTCCTGGCAAACAATAAAATATAACAGTAGAATTGCAAATATTTAATTATGCATCCAATGTTTGTGCATGTTTCCATGCATTTTTCTGAATTTAATTCAATTTTAAACACCAACTTACTCTCAATAATGGTATGTTACTACAAGTATGTCCTGATTTTCTCATACATGCATTTTCAGAATTGATTTCGTCCACAAGAACATGAAGTGATGGAAATGATTTGCAGCTGCTCAGTATTCTTTGTACAGTCTACCATAATTTGAAAAGCTGTTTATGAAATAAAATTTCTTCATAAAAATGTACTTACTGTACAGGTGTTGAAAAGGCTATTAAGATTTGATAATCTTGACTTGCATATATTTGTGTGGTGGGTGTCAATGTCCATCAAGTTTTATTGCCAGCATGTACATTGTGTTAATTTGTTTTTCTTAATAATAGTAACTGAAAAGGAGATTAAAGGCTAGCCTAATTGATTCAAAACAGGAAAGGGGACCACCATTTTATTCTGAAGGGGGGGGGGGTGGCAAGTTTTCCCAGGTCATTATATTTTTTTTATTTCTTTTCATGTCAATGTAGGACAGGTCTACTAATATTTATTTCCAATAAGATGAAGGACAGATTATTTTTCTCTTCACTGAAAAATGTCTGACAACCTAAAAAAAAAAATTTATAGGAGGGGGGAACACTGGGGCAAATTATTTATTTTTTATCCAGTGTGGGACATATTTATTTTCAACATTTTTGAGATCTACCCCCCCCCCCCCTCCCCTCTATTGGAAAAAATGGTAGTCCCTTTAACAAATACAGGAATGTTTATGATTTCCACTAAGTCTTTCTTCTTAAAACGTACAACTTAAATCCCATAGGAGTTGAAGATTTGAAAGTAAGCCATGATAGAATCTTGTATGCGAAAAAAAATATTTGTACATAAGTGTACATGTATGTACAGCAATGACAGAAAGGTATAAATTTATCGAATCAATTATTGATGGAGGCTTTTAATTGACTATTTTAATTGAATATTCTCATTTTTATTAACAATCGGCGTTGTAAATTACATGCTGCGGCAAACGTTACACGTAGCTGCATGTTCGTTTACACATATTCGAGGAAATGCGGAAGGACTGAAAGACGTCTTATAACATACATAATTCATACATTGTATAGAGAACGAAGTCACAAAATAGAGAGTAATATCCAGTGTTTTATGCATACTGTTCGATTTAGTAAAAAGATCCCAGCGCAGTCTGCAAGTAAAGGCCTATAGTTAAAATCTACGAGGTAAACAAACTTTATCAAGTACTAAAGAGTTATCTCCCATGCTGGGTCAACGATGCGTTTGAAAACTATATTTAGACTGACTGTACCAAGATGTCAATTTTTAATCAAAAAGTTCAAGGGCAAGGCGACAATTTAATAAGTAGGTTTTTATTTTAAATTATTTATTTTACTGTATAGTTTTCAAAAAGTGATGCTCATTTCTTTGTAATCCTTTAGGTAATTTATAATTTCCGATGATTTTAGGAAAATACCCTATTTTTCATATACTACTGACTGTTTTAGGTGAATAACTTAAATGTATCGGAAAACCAACTGAATGAGCATCACTTTTGTGAAAGTATAGATACCTAAGGACAATTTAAAACATTGTGCAGTTATTTGTTTGTTTGCCTTGCCCTTGAACTTTTTGGTTAAATTTAAAAAAACATCTCATTTGTTGACCTAAAATCGGAGCCCATGTGACTTTAGAGGGTCACATGATCAAAAAAATTCCCAGGTGAATAGCAATGGACATACTCTTCAAGATAACATAAAGCTATTTTAACTAGAGTGTCTTTCTGAAAAATAAAATAGTTAAACATTAATTGTATCGTTTTCTGTGACTTTTTATAGAAAATGTTGCTTTAACTGTACTGCGTAATTATTAGTAATATTAATTAATTAATTATAATTTACCCTGTGACATTCTCCTCCTCTTTGAGAAAAATGTGTCATTACATTTCATCAAACTATATAGTACAAAATATATCAACTGAAATAAAACAATTATTCATATTAAAATATATCAACACACAAATGATTTCCAATGTTTTGCAACACCGTCTGCTTCGTAGCAGAAAAGAAAGCCTTTTGTATTCGCACAAGCTTAAATACAAAATAATTTAATCAATTCATGTATGTATAATTGTCATAAAACTGGCATCATGAATGGCTAAGCTGAAAAGCAATCCATGATTAATAATGTATCATAAAATCTAAGTAATATGATCAACTAGCGATCACGTAAGTCATAAAACTAACAAGTATATCAGTACATCTTAGCACTTCTAACTTTAGATATACCATAATAATACTACGTCATAAAACTATATGCAACTAACTATCTGAAATTCCTGTCTGTAAGATTCCTGTGACATTCTCCTCCTAAACATACCATACTTGAGCCTCGTGCTCACCTATAACCCACTCTCCATATCTATTTGGAGAATTTTTAACTCTAGTGGGACGTCTTATACCTTGCTGAATAGTAGACGGGCTCGATGTACAATCTCGCGACAAATTATCACGCGTTTCAGATAAATTTGTACTTGATATTGAATTAAAAGAACCACTGTCCTGAATTTGATATCCAGGGTCAACGGAAGAAGTATCTTCTAACCTTGATATAGGTCTAATAAAATCTGACATATTAAATGTGTTAAATGTTAAACCATCTGATCTCATTTGTTCATCTGAACTATTGAGACGAGTATTATGGTTAACACGCAGAAGGATAAAACGTACGCTCAACTAGGACCTGTGGTCCCCCGCAAATAGTTCGTCATTTTGCGTATTAATAAAACATTCTAAAAACTCTACAGGCATTAAAGGCACAAAAGTAAATTTATCGATATCAATACGGAAACCTCAGGTCACCTCATATTTAAATTGAATTTTATATGATAGACAAAATGACTCCCAAATAATCATATTGATAACTTTACAAAGATCAATATTCTAATAATATACCGGGTATATTAGCAGAAACGTGAAAGTAATAAAGGGTGACAAGAGGTAACCTCATATTGTACATCAATAGAGGGACCAAAGATCACCTTACATTGTACATCAGTAGGGGGACCAGAAGCCACCTTATATTTAACATCATTAGGGAGACTAGTGGTCACCTAATATTGTACTGTACATCAGTAGAGAGACCGGAGGTCACCTTATATTGTACATCAGTAGTAGGACCAGAGGTCATCGTATTTTGTACATCAGCAGAAGGACCAGAGGTCACCTTATATTGTACGGGGTCTAGTGGTCACATAATATTGTACTGTACATCTGTAGCGGGACCAGTGGACACCTTATTTTTTACATTAGTAGTAGGACCAGAGGTCATCTTATTTTGTACATCAGCAGAAGGACCTGAGGTCACTTCTTGTATATCAATAGGGGGACCAGAGGACACCTTATACTATACATCAGAGGACACCTTATATTGTACATCATTAGGGGGACCAGAGGACATCTTTTATTGTACACCAGTATGGGAACCAGAGGTCACCCGATATTTTACATTAATACAGGGACAAGTGGTCACCTAATATTGTACTGTACATCAGTAGAGGTACCAGAAGTCACTTTATATTGTACATAAGCAGGGGGGACCAGAGGTCACCTTATATTTAACATCAGAAGGATGACCAGAGGTCACCTAACATGTATATTGTACATAAGCAGGGGTACCAAGGGTCACCTTATATTGTACATCAGTAGGGGCCCAAGGGGCACCTTATATTGAACATCAGTTGGCTGACCATAAGTCACTTTATATTGTAACTAGGGGGGACTAGAGGTCACCTTATATTTAACATCAGAAGGATGACCAGAGGTCACCTTATATTGTACGGAGACTAGTGGTCACCTAATATTGTACTGTACAGGTGTAGCGGGACCAGAGGACACCTTATATTTAACACCAGAATAGGGTTAGAGGTCACCGTATATTGTACATCAATAAGGGGATCAGAGGTCACTTTATATTGATCATCAGCAGTTGTACCAGGGGTCACCTTATATTGTACATCAGTACGGGGACCAGAGGTCACCCGATATTTTACATTAGTATGGAGACTAGTGGTCACCGTATATTGAACATAAGTAAGGTGACCAGAGAACACCTTATATTGTACATAAGTAGTAGGACCAGAGGTCATCTTATACTGTACATCAGCAGAAGGACCAGAGGTCAACTTATATTGTACATAAGTAGGGGGACCAGTGTTCACCTTATATTGTACATCAGTAGGAGACTAGAAGTCACCTTATATTGTACATCAGTAGGGGGACCAAGGGTCACCTTATATTGTGCTTCAGAGGGGGGACCAGAGGCCACTTTATATTGTATATCAATAAGGGGACCAGGGGCCATCTTATATTGTACATCAGTAGGGGGAATAGAGTTCATCTTATATTGAACATCAGTAGGCTGACCAAAAGTCACTTTATATTGTACATACTGTATACAGGGTTATTTTTGCCCCGTGTTTTTTTCGCCCTTTTGCACTTGCGAACTATTTTGCCCAGTTTAAATTCACCCAGTCTCAGTATTGTTTAAGAAATTATGCTGTGTAATTTGAATTCGCACCGTTTTAAATTCGCCCAATCAGGAAGAGGGCGAAAGGGGCGAAAATAAAACGGGGGCGAAAATTTCCCTGTATACAGTAAGTAGGGGGACCAGAGGTCACCTTATATTTAACATCAGAACGATGACCAAAGGTCACCTTATATTGTACATCAGCAGGGGTACCAAGGGTCACCTTATATTGTAGGGGGACCAGAGGTCACTTTATATTTAACATCAGAAGGATGACCAAATTCACTTTCTATTGTACGGGGACTAGTGGTCACCTAATATTTTACTGTACATCTGTAGCGGGACCAGAGGACAATTTATATTTAACATCAGAAAAAGGGACTAGAAATCACCTTATATTGTACATCAGTAAAGGGATCGGAGGTCACTTTATATTGATCATCAGCAGTTGTACCAAAGGTCAACTTATATTGTACATCAGTAGGGGGACAAGAGGTCAACCGATATTTTACATTAGTGTGGGGACTAGTGGTCACCATTTATTGAACATCAATAAGGGAACCAGAGGACACCTTATACTGTACATCAGTGGTAGGACCAGATTTCTTTTTATATTGTATATCAACAGAAGGACCAGAGGTCACCTTATATTGTACATAAGTAGGGGGACCAGAGGTCACCTTATATTTAACATCAGAAGGAAGACCAGAGGTCACTTTACATTAATATGGAGACTAGTGGTCACATATATATAGAACATCAATCAGGGGACCAGAGGACACCTTATATTGTACATCAGTAGTAGGACCAGAGGTCTTCTTATATTGTATATCAGCAGAAGGACCAGAGGTCACCTTATATTGTACATAAGTAGGGGGACCAGAGGTCACCTTATATTTAACATCAGAAGGAAGACCAGAGGTCACTTTACATAAGTATGGAGACTAGTGGTCACCATATATATATAACATCAATAAGGGGACCAGAGGACACCTTATATTGTACATCAGTAGGAGGACCAGAGGTCATCTTATATTGTACATCAGCAGAAGGATCAGAGGTCACCTTATATTTAACATCAGTAGGAAGACCAGAAATCACCTTATATTGTACATCAGAAGGGGGACCTGATGTCACCTTTTATTGTCTATCAGAAGGGGGACCAGAGGTCATCTTATATTGTTCATCAGTATAGTACATGAGTAGGGGGACCAGAGACCACTTTATATTTTCCATCAGAAGGGGGACCAGAGGTCTCCTTATATTTTACACCAGAAGGTGGACTAGAGATCACCTGATATTGTACATCAGTAAGGGGATGAGAAGTCACTTTATATTGATCATCAGCAGGGGTACCAAGGGTCACCTTATATTGTACATAAGTAGGTGGACTACAGGTCACCTTACATTGTACATGAGAACATTTTTTAATTGTATATCAGTAGGGGGACCAGAGGTCACCTTTAATTTAACATCAGAATGGGGACCAGAGGTCACCTCATATTGTGCATCAGTAAGGGGATTAGAGGACACTTTATATTGTACATCAGCAGGGGGACCAGGGGTCCTCCAAGGATTTCCTCCACATTTTAATTGAAATAAATAAGATTAATTGATATTGAATTTTCTCTGGAGAAGAAGTGCGGGAAAAATTCACATGTTAGTTCTTCTTTATATAGATCAACCTCTCTGACCTTGTCAATGATTGGTTAAAACCATCTGACTTGCCAGACGGAACAGAACATGTCTCTATTCCATCTGACTCCATCTGACTTCATATCTGTCTTATGATTTTCCTATTTACAGGATGATTCGCAAGATGTGGCAAGTCACATCTTACAAATCAGATCGTGTAAATAGGGCTTAAGACCACTAATATTTAAGAAAATTGCCTATAAATCTATCTTTGTACTCTTGCAATTCTCTGCTCTTCTCAGACCTTTGCTGTTTTTGTCAAGTACATCTTATTGTAAATTTGGTTTTGAGGGTTTTAAGTAATAGATTCAAGTTTCATTATCTGTTTGAAATTCATTTAAACGTGGATAACTACAATTACTGATAATTTTAATACTATTTTGAAAGAGGGCATATAAGGCGTGTACAATACACCGCTCTGAGACAAAATGTTTTTCAATTTTCAAAATTCACAAAAAGCTATATTTTCTAAAATCATGTTCTCAGTAATGTCATCTTCAAAATATTTTATTTTTTGTTTCCGAACGACTTATCATTTGATAATATTTATTTCAAAGTTGACAGTTAAGCATATTTAGTAGAAAAGGGGTGTAATAGAGCTATAAAAAACGAATTTTGAACATGAATGGGTCAAGTCTCCATTCTTCGTTTACGCTTAAATGATGGAAATGTAAATGTGAAATCTATTTCATTTTTCCAAAAAATAGTATCTGAACCCATTCTATGTGAAAATCGAACTTTTCTGATAAAATCTACGCTTCAACAAACCCGTACATTACATCACACTGAAAGACGTCAATAGTTCATATACTTCGTAGCGTAGTGGTTAAAGCGGTTGGTCTTGGAGAGAGCTCGAATCATACATGAAACTTTTTCTTTCTTTTTTTTTTGTTTTCAAATGTCTTTAAAACATGAATATAAAATAAATTATTCATAGATTATTAAAACAATGAAATACAGAATTTGATATGTAAAAGATGATATAAACCATAAAAGTTTGAAAAAATACTACTTTTCGAATTGAGAAATATCTTTTTTCAGAGCGGGGGATTGTCCTCGCCGTGTACGCCTCCATTCTTTGCTATGTGTCGTATAGTCAAACCTACAACATCAGTGATTATTTATTGAAATTTGGAAAACAGTACATTATTTGTTTAATTTTTGTTTGCAAGTACGGTATCCATTTTAGATGCCCATTATATATATTTTTTTATCATTGAAATTCACCTGCTCAATTGTCTATAAAACGAACATTGATTGCAGTAAATTTTAACATATTTCAGTGAGTATTTCTTTGCGATTCTTTACAAGTTTTACAGCAGCTTTAATGAACGGTTTAATTTCACTCTAGTTTACTGATTCTTTACAATTTATTTTTAATGCAGTGTCTCGAATACCCTTGTTTTTTAGCTTCTCACAATAATTAAACTATGTGATGCAAAATAGTCACATCAATTGTTATAATTTATTAAAAATGCAATAATGCGAAAAATTCAAGCTTAGTATTGTATGTCATACAGTTCAGGACATTATTAATTGAACAGCCCTCGTAATTTGTACATCAGTAGGGGGACAAGAGGTCACAATATTTTGAACGACAATGAAGAAACCGGAAGACACTTTATATTTTACATTAATAAGAAGACCAGAGGTCATCTTACATTGTAAGTCAACAGGGAGATCAGAAGACACCTAATATTTTACAAAAATATTGAGATCAAAGGACTCCTTATTTGGTCACCTGAATCAACGCATGTGACTTATTGCTATCGGGTTTTTTTTTCTGGCGAAGTGCTTTGTGCATTGAGCGTTAACATTCGAACATTTTCAGCATTTCTCTGTAATCCCTCAACCATTTACAACCAATTTTGGCATAAAGCATCTTTGGGTGAACGGGAGATTTTTAAATTTATGGTCCCTGCCCTCCACCCCCTAAGGCAAGAAAGTTTGGCCTAAATTACTACAATTGATGAAATCTTTAAAAATCTTCTTTACTCATTAACATCAAGCCGTCAAACTGATCGCATAATTATTATAAGCATTGACTCCATACCAAAATTGTGAATTTGTTGTCCCCCAGCTTCCTTTTTTCTTCAAAATATCGTCCTCTCTGCTCCTGAATATAAATTAAACTAACCACATATAGTTATAGTTAAGCAAGGGAGTGTTTTCCAGAATTATAAATTTTAAGGCCCCAGGCTCATGGGTACCATGTAAATTGTAGACAATACTGTAATTGAATTAATGCTTTGAAATTTGTTCTTTGGTATAAACCATTTTTTTTTTTATGAACAATGGTCCTTTTTTTCAAAATTGTGAAATATATGACCTCAGTTTGAGGGTTTTTGTGGTCAATGGGCACTACTAATTATTGCTAAATATTACCGATTATTTGAAATGAGAGTTTTAAAGTTTTAAAAGATGTTCAGATGATCTAGTGCTATAAGATCCATATCCCTTTTGTCGTGTTCTTAAGTGAACCTCTAGCATCTCGTTAATATGCATTTTATTTGTGACCTCTGTTACGCCCTTGTTTTCTTTTTAGGTGTCTGTTGGCTAAGACGAGTCTAGAATCGTTGATGCTTTATCTCTCTGCATTCATAAATTTTTTTTATGTCTGATTTCTTTAAAAATATACAACAAGGGGGACCACTGGTCTCCCTATTTATGTACACTACAAGGTGAGCTCTGGTCCCCCTTGTGATGTAAAATATAGAGTGCCCTAAGGTCCTCATAATGATCTACAACATAGGGTGACCTCTGACCCACTATTGATGTATAAGGTGACCTCCGTTTCCCCTTATGATGTACAATATAATCTGACATCTGCTCTTGTACAGAATTAGGTAACCCATGTTCCCCTTTTTGTTGTACAATATAAACTTTAAGGTGTCCATTAGTCTCTTAAATGAAATAACATATAAGATGACCTTGTAACGAACGTTAAAACCGAACTGAAGGCTCTGTTCCCCTACTGATTTACAATATAAGGTGACCTCTGGTCCCCCTACTTTTATCTCTTACTGATGTACAATATAAGGTGTCCTTTCGTCCACTTAATGTTTCACAATATAAGATGAACCCTGGTCCCCCTACTGTTGAACAATATTAGGTGACCCCCGGTCCCCCTACTGTTGTACAATATGAGGTGACCTCTGGTCCCCCTGCTGATGTGTAATATAAGGTGTTCTCTGGTCCCCCTACTGATGTACAATATAAGGTGACCCCTGGTCCCCCTACTGATGTACAATACAGGGTTACCTCTGATCCCCCTATTAATGTTAAGTGTAATATTAAGTGTCCTCTAGTCCCCAACTGATGTTCAATATAAGGTGACCACAGGTCCCCTACTGATATACATTATAGGGTGACCTCTAGTTCCCCTACTTTTATCTCTTACTGATGATAAATATAATTGGTCCTCTGGGTCCCCCAATGATGTCAAACTACTGATGTCAATATAAAGTGACATCAGGTCCTTCTACTGATGTACCATATTAGGTGAACTCTGGTCCCTCTACTGATGTACAATATAAGGTGACCCCTAGTCGCCCTACAAATGTACGATATATGGTGTCCTCTGGTCCCCCTACTGATGTAAATGTAAGGTTACCTCTGCCCCTCCCTATTGATATACAATATAAGGTGACCTCTAGTCCAGCTACAGATGTCCTCTACCGCAGTACAATATAAGGTGCCCTCTGGTCCCCCTATTGATCTAAAGTGTAATATTAGGTGTTCAATGGTCCCTTACTGATGTTCAATACAGTAAAACTCGTTTAGTACGAACACGGATATAGCGAATTTACGGATATAGCGAAGTCATTTTAGATCCCCAGTTATATAATTTTAATGAATTTCTTATACGGTTATAACGAGTTACGGATATAGCGAAGTGATTTCATAAGTCCCAGCGACTTCGTTATAACCGAGTTTTACTGTATAAGGTGACCACAGGTAACCCTACTGATAATATAAGATGGCCCCTGGTCTCCCTAATGGTGTACAATATAAGATGACCCCTGGTTCCACAACTACTGTAAAATATAAGGAGTCCTTTGGTTCCCCTACTGATGTACAATATAAGGTGACCTCTGGTCTCCCTATTGATGTACAATATAAGATTTGATGTACAATACAGGGTTACCTCTGGTCCCCCAATTCATGAAAAGTGTAATATTAAGTGTCCTCTGGTCCCCAACTGATGTTCAATATAAAGTGACAACAGGTCCCGCTACTGATGTCCCCTACTGATGTTAAATGTAATGTGTCCTCTGGGTCCCCCACTGTTGTTCCCCTACTGATGTTAAATATAACGTTTCCTCTAGTCCCGCTACTGATGTACAATATAAGGTGACATCTGGTCCCCCCTATTTAAGGTGACCTCTAGTCACACGACTGATGTACTACATGTATATAAGGTGACCTCTGTTCACTTTACTGGTATACAAAATAAGATGACCCCTGGTCCCCCTACTGATGTACAATAAAATGTGTCCTCTGGTCCCCCTATTGATGTCCCCAACTACTGTACAATATAAGATGTCCCCTGGTCACCCTGCTGTTGTACAAAATAAAGTGTCCTATGGTCCCCCTACTGATGTAAAATATAAGATGACCCCTGGTCCACCTACTGATGTACAATATAAGATGGCCCCTGGTCTCCCTAATGGTGTACAATATAAGATGACTCCTGGTTCCACAACTACTGTAAAATATAAGGAGTCCTTTGGTTCCCCTACTGATGTACAATATAAGGTGACCTCTGGTCTCCCTATTGATGTACAATATAAGGTGACCTCTGGTCCCCCTAATGATGTACAATACAGGGTTACCTCTGGTCCCACTATTGATGTAAAGTGTAATATTAAGTGTCCTCTGGTCCCCAACTGATGTTCAATATAAAGTGACAACAGGTCCCGCTACTGATGTCCCCTACTGATGTTAAATATAATGTGTCCTCAGGGTCCCCCACTGTTGTTCCCCTACTGATGTTCAATATAACGTTTCCTCTAGTCCCGCTACTGATGTACAATATAAGGTGACATCTGGTCCCCCTACTGGTGTACCATATAATGTGACCTCTGGTCCCCCTACTGATGTACAATATAAGGTGACCCCTAGTCCCCCTACCAATGTACGATATATGGTGTCCTCTTGTCCCCCTACTGATGTACAATATAAGGTTACCTCTGGTCCCCCTATTGATATACAATATAAGGTGACCTCTAATCCCCTACTGATGTCCCTTACCGATGTACAATATAAAGTACCCTCTGGCCGCCCTATTGTTCTTAAGTGTAATAATAGGTGTCCATTGGTCCCCTACTGATGTTCAATATAAGGTGACCATATGTCCCCATACTGATGCACTATTTAAGGTGTCCTCTGGTCCCCCTACTGGTGTACGAAATACGGTGACTCCTGGTCCCCCTAATGATGTACAATATAAGATGACCCCTGGTATCTCTACTGGTGTACAATATAAGATGTTCCCTGGTTCCACAACTGATGTGCGATATAAGGTGTTTTTTGGTCCCCCTACTGATGTACGATATAAGGTGACACACGGTCACCCTTCTGATGTACAATATAAGGTGCTCTCTGGTCCCCCTACTGATGTACAATATAAGGTGTCCTCTAGTCCTCCTTCTGATGTACAATATAAGGTGACCTCTGGTCCTCCTACTGATGTAAAGTGTAATATTTAGTGTCATCTGGTCTCCTACTGATGTTCAATATGAGGTGACCACAGGTCCCCTACTAATGTACATTATAAGGTGACCTCTGGTTCTCCTACTGATGTTAAATATAATGTGTCCTCTTTGTCCCCTACTGATATACAATATAAGATGTCCCCTAGTCCCCCTACCAATGTCCGATACATGGTGTGCTCTGGTCCCTTTACTGATGTACGTTATAAAGTTACCTCTGCCCCCCCCCCCCCTATTGATATAGAATATAAGGTGACCTCAAGTCCCCCTACTGATGTACAATATAAGGTGCCCGCTGGTCCCCCTATTGATCTAAAGTGTAATATAAAGTGTCCTCTGGTCCCCTACTGATGTTCAATATAATGAGACCACAGGTCCCCCTACTGATGCACTATACATGGTGACATCTGTTCTCCCTATTGATGTCCCCTACTGATGTACAATATAAGGTGCCCTCTGGGCCCCCTACTGATGTACGATATAAGGTGTCCTGTGGTCCCCCTACTAATGTACAAATAAGATGATTACTGGTCTCCATACTGATTTAGAGTATAAGATAACTTTTGTTTCCCCTTCTTATGTAAAGTGCATTATAAGGTTTCCTCTGGTCCTACTGTTATTTAATTCAAGGTGACCTCTGGTCCCCCTACTTATGTACAATATAAGGTGATCCCCGGACCCTCTACTAATATACAATATAAGGTTACCTCTGGTCCCCCCAGTGATGTACAAAATAAGGTGGCCTCTGTTCCCCCATATGATGTAGAATAGAAGATGGCATCTGGTCTAATTTTTGATGTACAATATAAGGTGACCTATGGTATCCCTAAAGATGTACGATATAAGGTGATCTCTGGTCTTATTAATTTTTTATTACCTCTGGTATTCGCATTAAGATTATGGAAATAAACGTAAGTCTTATATTGTCCATCAATAAGGATTTCATACTTCACAAATTATAGTATATGAATGAGACAAAGGTTATCTTATGTTGTACATTATTACGATGTTATTGAAACTTGTAAGTAGGCAATAATTTAAAATCATGGTATGTGTAGAATTATTTTTCAAATCCTCTCAGAAAAAGAAATAGTGACCCTAATTTTTGACCGGGGAAAAAGTGCTTATCCGAATTCTCTAAATGTTCATGTATGTAGTTGGAATATGGAGGATTAGTCAAATTGCTTGTCTTCAAATACAGTGTATGTATCCCAAAGTTAAATAACAATTGGTGCATTTTTTAAATTTTATTTCCTTTTCTAATGAAGTTTTGATGGGTTTATGAATTTGATGTGTTAATTCCAGGGAAAGGGGAGGATAACTCCATGCAGCCTCAAACTTTGCAATACAGGGTGTACATCTTCTTTGTAAGATAAATAAAAATCAGGAATTTCGGGCAAAGATTGTTAAAGTGATGATGTCGCCTATTTAAGCATGATCTCATAAGGAAGACAAAAGAGACATTAAATAATTTATCAACAAATAACTATTCCATAATGTTAAAAGATTGGTGAAAAGTCCGAGCACATGAAAAAGGGGCTGTAGGGGGCAAAATCTTCACCCCCCCCCCCCCCTGCTTGTTAGAGATCTGAGAATGCAGAGCCTGGACTACGTCGTTTAATCTAAGTCGTTTACTATTAGTAAGGAGATCAGCGGTTGGGCACTGTGTTATATAGATACTATAACCTTAAATGGAATGATAAAATCATAGGGGAGACCACAGGTCACCCAACATAATCCATAAATGTTAAACTCTAATGTCTTTTTATATTGCAGTTAATGTTGCTCAGCAACCCCCCTTCCCCTCTTTGTTTTCTAATACCAATCACAGATGGTTCTTCCCTTGACAAAAATAAATTTTCTGGGTTTTTTTTTTTACACTGAAAATGCTTCACAGTATAACGATTTATTCTATTTTCACTTTACGTATGCAACGCACTACATTTTGTAGCGGAGTAAACAGACCCGATAGACGTAAACTGCGCGGGGGACCTAAGGTCCTAGTTCAGCGTACGTTTTATCCTTCTGCGGTTAACACGAGAAGTGTTATGAACGTCGGGATCGGGATTCAAGATGGCAACACCTCCTTTTTCAACTCAGTCAAATTTTTTTATGTTTTTAGCATTTTACTTAACCTTACACCAGCAAAGCTGTGATACAAATAGTCCGTTTGAGTCCAGGATCTCAAAGTATTGTTTGGCAGGTATTATTTCTGTGAGAAAAGCAAGTTTTCAGCAATATGTGTCATTTTCACTTTGGAACACTCGTCAGATTTATCTGGGTCACAAACTATTGTGTATGAGAGACCAGTACAGCAATGTTATGAAATTTATTCCAAATATTAAACGAAATAACTGTTCTTGTATCGTCTCTCTCATTATGTTATGTGGAGATATTCACTCAAATCCAGGGCCAACAAACGTCAACATGCCCTCCAATATTGACGAATCACACTACCAGTGCTTCAATCAGAAAGGAATGCATTTTGTACATTTAAACGTGAGGTCCTTATTACCCAAAATATCACAACTACGAATTTTTGCTACAAAATCGAAAGCCTCAGTCATAGCAGTTAGTGAGACATGCGCAGCATTGTTAAGGCTTGAATAAGGGGGCGGGGCCTAATTTATACGGGAAAAGTATACTATGACATCACACAAAAATATGACATTTATGTAGTTCTCATTATACTTGTAAATGAAATAATTTGCAACACTGAACAGTATTAGCATAATAAACAACATTATAACTTATTAATGCATTAAAAAAAGTTGCTAGTTAAATCCCTTGTAGCTGGTTAAGAACTTGTAAACATGACGTCATACTGGTAAAAATGACGTACTTCATGTGCTGTGAGAGGCAAATTGAGAAATTGTTTATCAACGAAAAATGGGTTTTATTATTAAACGGAATATTATTTACAGATCTTAAATAGTCGATTAATACTAAGGTATAGCCTTTGTTTAGTGCGATTGTTAATTAACTACAAAGAGAATGTATTTTATTAATTATGTCGTGTTTTATGTACAGGTTACGTATATTTTACATCGAGATGCCTCATAAAATCGTACTTTCGCAAGGGCATACACTGCATAGATCTGAACCATTTTTTAAATATACATAAAGGATATATTCCTTAACTTGAAAAGTGCTGCTGCTTTCTTTAAATCGAGGCCGTGATTTTATAAGTACACAAAATATTTGGTAAAATTCTAACATATTTCGACATTGGCCTATTTACGTAAACATTTAAGTATTAAAACGCGAATTCTATTCAAAGCAGCAGCACTTTTCAGAAACTACAAAGTACACAGAAACAATTAATAGCTTGAATTTTAAATTTCAATTAGGGTATGCCCTTGCAATATTGAAATTTGTTATTGACCTACATTCCGTGTACCTGCTATGCGTTCATCACGTGACTGTCCATCGATGGGACCAAACTCTACACAGTACAGAGTATGTTATACTATGCTACGAGGGTTGATCCAAAACTTCGTGGAATTTCTTTCTAAAATTTTATCGTGATTTGATGAAATCAATCAACAGGCATATTCATAATATAGAGTCATAATGCAACATTATTGGAAAATTTCAACACTTTCCATTCACCAATAAGGTCACGCGAGCTTTCTAAAATTGGATAGTTGGGAAACCCGGGGGAGACTTTGACGTAACGTCAAGTTAGAGATGTAATGTCACGTTATAGAAGCATGTCGCCCAAATGTCCAATTATCATACGTAATTCTACAAAATACTGTCTTTTTCTTTTTTTTCTCAAGAAAAGTCTGGGTATCCTCTCGCACCAACTTATCTTCATTATTTACTCATATTTCAAAATACTACCCATCTTTCCATATGAGATTCCAATTTCAGTAGCAATGTCAAGATCAGAACGGCAGCCGAAAACGTCCATTAACGCTTTAATTTTGTCTTGGGGTATACGTAATTAAACAGAGCCTCTAAAAAGCGACCACACTTTTTATCAATGTCCATGTAACTTCTATTTTTCTTAAATTTCTTATGCCACTGGAAAACCAGTAACTAGATGCATTTTTCCCAAGTCTATGTCTATAATATACGCGTTTAAGATCGAGTGATCCCGGGATTTTCAAAAAAACGTGTCACTTGACCAAATTTTGACGTTAACTAACAACTTAAAGATGAGCAATAAATCATCAACTTATAAACTAAATATCCAGTAAAATCAGTAAAACTCTCACACAAAGGTTTAAAAAATATCAAGCAATCGTAATAATGACAATTTTCCTTTTATATACCACATAGGGCGGTTTAATTCTTATTTCACGAATTAAGAATTTAAATGATAATAAACGCGTTAATGTCTCCCCCGCATTTCTACCGTTTCTATGGCAACTGCCATAAAGTTACTATCAAAGATTTTTAAAAATTTTTTTAATTTAAAATATTCATCAAGTGTCTATATTTTCATTTGTAATTTTCAACCGATTTCACTGAAAAATAAATGAAATATGAAGAAATTCCACGAACTTTTGGATCAACCCTCGTATTTCCATAAGTATTTAAGTTCCGTGATAATAGAATTGCTGAATAAAAATAAATTCAATTTTAAAAATTTCCCGTTTTTGACACTTTTATTTTCCGTTGATTTCTCAAAGTTAGCCTTAACAGTGCTGCGTGGTTAGATCATTCAGTTTTTGATGGGGAAATTAACATTGAAGGTTATCATATATTACGACGTGATAGGAATAGAGCAGGGGGAGGTGTTTGTTTATATATACACAACAAATATGCCTTCACTCAGCTGGAAGGTATAAACAACAGTAAGGATCAAGAGTCAATCTGGGTCAATCTATTTTTACCAAAGACCAAACCAATTCAGATTGGAGTGTGCTATAGACCACCTTGCCAGTCCAACTTTCTAGAGTATTTTGAACAGAGTCTTCAAATGCTACGAAGTGACTGTGAAACCTACATTTTAGGAGATTTTAACATAGATTTTAAAATTTCCAATAAGAATAGCATTCTTAAAGCATATAAAGATGTCTTGAATCTTTTTGACCTAAACCAGATTATCAACGAACCCACTAGAACAACAGAATCATCAACTATTATTGACCATATTATCACCAACAGAAAAGAAAATATTTCTCAGTTTGGAACCATACCCATTGGTCTTAGTGATCATTGTGCTATATTTTGTTCAAGGAGGATCTCGAAAGGTCATTTCAAATCACATCAATCTATCACTATACGCACTTTAAAAAAATTATAACCCTGAAATTTTTATGACGAAATTACTTGAAGCAGATTGGACTCAAAGTTTCTCTACATGTGTCAATCAAGCATGGAGGGTTTTTCAACATACTTTCAAAATGGTCTTGTATGAAGTAGCCCCAGTTAAAGAAATTAGATTAAAACAACGAACTGAACCATTGATAACATCGTCCATCCTCGAAAAGATCAGAGAAAGAGATTCTTTACATTATTCATACAGGAAAACAAAACAGGAAGAACATTACAAAAGCTACTTCAGAATTAGAAATGAAATACAAAGAGACGTTAAAGTTGCAAGGACAGAATACATATCTAGTAAAATCGAAGAAAACAAAAATAACCCGAAAAATCTATGGCAGAGCCTAAGAGACCTTGGGCTTAATAATAAAGTTCAGGACAGAAGGAACGTCTGCTTAAAAATTGATGATGAAATATGTCACGAACCAAAATCTGTTGCAAATCATTTTAATAACTTTTTTGTTAATATTGCAGCTTCACTGGTAAGCAAACTCCCCACACCTTTAAATATTTTTAGTGTGGATAGTGAACGTTTTAAATCTTTTTATTCCAAAAATGATAATCTTTTTATTCTGAAAACAGTCAGTGAAAGTTTTGTACACAAAGAGCTTTTAAAATTGAACCCTTCTAAAAGTACGGGGCTTGATGATATTCCATCTAGGTTCATTCGTGATGGAGCTGATTTTCTAAAGATTCCTATAACATATATTGTAAATTTATCCATCTCTTCTTCCATTGTTCCTGAAGATATGAAAACAGCTAGGATGAAACCTATTCACAAAAAGAACATTTCACTAGAAGTAGGTAATTATAGACCGGTTAGTATTCTTAGTGTTGTTTCAAAAATTTTAGAGAGATCTGTTTCATATGCAACTTTCAAAATTCTTAGATTGTAATAACATCTTATATGAGTTTCAATCTGGTTTTAGAAGTAAGTACTCCACTGAATCTTGTTTGATACATCTATTTGATTTTATTAGAGATAATACTGCAAAGGGATTATATACTGGAATGGTTATGCTTGATCTGCAAAAAGCATTTGATACTGTTGACCATGACATACTTTGTAAAAAACTAAAAGCAATTGGTGTTCAATCTGTTGATTGATTTTTATCTTATTTGTCTGAAAGAAAACAGTTTGTTCACAGCAATGGAATTTCATCAGATGCTGGTATTATCACTTGTGGTGTACCACAGGGCAGTATTCTAGGCCCTTTATTATTTTTAATTTACGTTAATGACATGGTTACTAGTGTTGACGCAGATTGTAAACTTATTTTATACACTGATGACAGTGCCATTTTATTTGCACATAACTATCCTGATTTTATATCAGAAAAGCTTGGTAAAGTTTTAGATCAGACTTCGCACTGGCTTGTTGATAATAAATTATCGTTACATTTAGGTAAAACTAAATGCATTTTATTTGGTTCCAAAAGAAAGCTTCAAAATGTTGAAAATTTCCAGGTTGTATGTAATGACCATAACATTGGTTGTAAAGAAAAAGTTAAATATCTTGGAGTTTTGATCGACAAATGTTTAAGTGGTGAATACATTGTTGAATCGATTGTCCAGAAAGTAAATAATAGATTTCGATTTCTGCACCGACAAGCCCGGTTTTAGATACTTTTTGTAAAATGACTCTGTGCTCAGCATTAACACAATGCCATATTGATTAAGCCTGTAGTGCTTGGTATGCAGGGCTATCAAAAACTTTAAAGAAAAGGTTAAAAATTTGTCAAAACAAGATGGTTCGTTTTATTTTGAATTTAGGTCCACAGGCATCTGTTAATTACGAAATACTTAGTCAATTAAATTTATTAAATTTTCAAGATAGAGTTTCTCAGCTTAGACTGAACCATGTTTTTAATATTTTTTCAAGGAAAAACCCCTTCTTATCTCAATGAACATTTTATACTTCGGTCAAATTTTAGTAGCTATCATACTAGATCAGTCTCAAATGCAGATTTTGTCGTTCCAATTGTCATAGTTGTCATTAAACTATGATTATTATCGAATATTTGCTTTGATGCTTTGCGCAATATTACGTACGTATTCTGATTGGCGCGCATAGCCAATCGAATACAACCGGGTTTGCAGGACGTGAGAGCCATGTCCGAGTGTTTTGATTTGTACAGGTGAATTTCTATTTTTAGCATTTCTTTACGTATGACTGACCAGTGACCTACCATGGACCAATGGATTTCGTTATACTAATTAATATGCATGTTTTACTAAACCGTGCACTATATAAAGTAAGAAACCCGCCGAAATGCCCACCCCAAGCTCTACAGCCTTTACGGCAGCAGATCATATAGATTCTATCACAGATCGATTCAATCGATGTACAGCATATAATTATATTTTTCTGATTTGATACTGGATGCCTGGTAAGATATTCATTTACTTGTTTAATTTATGTAACGATTTACTGGCAGTCGGTTAAATATCTATTAATTAATACTTTTCGTAAATGTCTTTGTTTCGTGTTTGTCTATGTGTACATTGTTTTGTATGAGTGTTGTGAGAGTGTTTTTCTATTTTCTAGGTTTTCTTTATATCCAGTAATAAATTGTAAAACGACCGAACCAGTTTTGTTTTGAATTCCTCTAACAAGACTGTGACCCTGTGACATATGGCGCCCACGTGAATTTTCAACTTGAAGTGAATACTACAGTGATGTGTATGTTGATTTCCACGACGAATTATCGTCAACTTCAAGTTTTCCAATGGATGATGACCAGGGTCCAGTAATCCACTGAGGGACGAGAGGATTGTCCACAACGCCCGTGTGTACGTGTCCAGTGCCTATTACTTCCCCATGGATCCGCCTAGGCTGTAAGTTTGCGCATTTTGAATACACGTGTTTAAATATCATTCTAGCTAGCTAACTTATGTTTAACATTCCAACCATCCTATGGAATCGAGAACTGTGTCTCTCGGATGCTCAGTGATCCGTGTACCGTGACCAGTGAATCGTGTTCAGGTAGATTCTTCTATTCCGTGTGAAGTGTTCCGGAACCTGAAGCTACAACTCAACAGTTTATTGATTTCTTTGAATTAAATCTAAAGAAAAATATTTGTGCGCACTTGTATTTATATTTTCTATGTGTCATTTGTAACTTTTGTGTATTATTGTGATTTATGTTCTTCGTATTGATTTGTATGAGAAATGCCGGCTGTGTGTAAGAAGTGCGTGTGTGAATTTTGATCGGGATCGAGCTCGATATATTTTTTCCTTGTTTTGGTGGTAAACTTCCGGAAGTACAGAAAACGTGTTTTGAGTTGGTAAATGTTTTGTTTATCTGTGCTTGAACAGGCACCTATCGGAATTTAGACTGCCAAATGTATGTGTACTGTGCTTGATGTTATTATATGTACTGTGTTGTCTACAGTCGTGTTTGTTTTGTTGACTGTCAATGTTTATTTTTGTCCGTCAATGTCATTGTCTGTTGAACATTTTGTTGATGCGAGTTGATCATGTACAGTAGTTTATAGTAGCTGAAAATTTCCCTGCGCGCGATCACTTTCTTAATATTGCAGCATCACTAATTGGAGCACAGGACTGAGAACAACAGGACTATTAGACAAAGCAGAGGTAAATTTGGGTATATTGTTTTTTTCCAGTTTATTGTGTATGCAGTTGTATTTATACAGAATTTGAGTGAGTGATTGCTTGTGTGTTGACATTTGCGCATTGCGATAAGTTAATCTTTGCTTGCGATTTGGTATCAGTTAATCATTTTCAAATCAATATGGCAACTGGTGTTGATGAAAACAAGGGTAAGAAGGACTTACAACAAGATATTGATGAAACCAAGGGTAAGAAGGACTTGCAAGAAATTATAGAGCAAATCAATGCAGAAGAGCATTACAGGGTTATAACAAAAGAGGAGTATGACCTGTTGAAAGCGCAGAAAATTCCAACTACCCCTAAAGTTGAACATGGTTTGAATAAGGGTACCATTCCTAAACTACCATCCTTAGGTGAAGTACCGATCCCTAGTCACATACCCTCACCAGGTTATTTACACCCGCCAGGTCTTATGTCATCACCTCAATTGTTTAATAGCTCTGCTCTGTTTCATCAAAATAACAACCCTACCCCTATAAAGCTTCCAACTTTTAGCGGTAGTGAGCAAGCTCAGAAAGGTGAAGTGAGCTATGACGTTTGGTCGTATGAGGTTAGGTGCTTAAAGGGCCAGTGGCCTGACCATGTTCTTTTGCAGCCAGTGAGAAGTTCTCTGAAGGGGACGGCGAGGGAAATTCTGATTCCACTTGGAGAATATGCAACAGTTGAGAACATCCTCGCAAAGTTAGATGATTTTTATGGGAATGTCTGCACACCCGAAAACATCATGCAGAAATTTTATTCAGATCATCAACAAGAAGGTGAGTCAATTGTTTCCTATGGATCTAGGTTAGAACAGTGTTTATCAAAAGCTGTAAAAGTAGGTCACATTGATGTAAATGCCAAGGACCCAATGCTTAGATCAAAGTTTTGGTCAGGTTTAAGGAGCACACAGTTAAGAAATGCAACAAGGCACAAGTATGAGACTGTAAAAGAGTTTCACTCCCTTCTTAGAGAAATAAGACAGATTGAACAAGAGGAAACTAGTTTGAAATCTGTAAATTCAGTTCCAAAATCAAGTGTTGCTATGTCAAGTAATGTAGATTCATTGACAATTCAAAATTCTGAACTGCAAAATATGCAAAAACAACTTACAGAATTACTTTCTCAGATGAAGAAACTTGATAGCAGAATGGGTAAAATTGAGCAAAGTTCAAATGCAAATAATCAAACACAAACAACTGGTTTTAATAATACAGGTTCTTTTCAGACAAATACCTCCAACAATACTTACCACAGAGGAAATTTCCAGGGCAGGAAGAAATTCGCCAACAGGGGCAGAGGAATGTATTTCCAATCTCAGCAACCGCCAAACCAGCAGCACCAGATTCAGCAACAGACTCAGCAACCATGGCAACAGAGGCAGTTTACTCAACAGTCTGGTAACATGAATGGGTTTGGTGCAGGTAGTACTTTAAACTAGTTTCATCTCCTGTTGCGGGGCAAACTGAAGATGCATTTCAAAATAGCCCTAATTACACCAAAAATCAATCCAGTCTTTTGTACAGGTTAGTTGGAGAATCCAATGAATCTGATATTATTGTCAATGGCTTAAGAACAAAAGCTCTCGTAGACTCAGGATCTATGATAACCTGTATTTCTGAAGAATTTTTCAAACATTTAAACCCTAAGCCTGAGTTACATGACCTTTCAGAATTTGAACTCAATGTTCAGAGCGCTAATGGCAGTGCTTTGCCATATAGTGGCTATGCTGAAATTGACATATGTGTACCTTGCTTTGGTGAATTTACATATACTATTCCTGTTCTAGTAGTTCCCCAGACAAATTATTCAAGGCAAGTACCTATGATTCTTGGAACTAATTTCATTCGTTTTTACAGGAATGCTTGTAACCAGAATTCCACTGATTCAGATGATGTTCCAGAACAATGGAAGATAGTATTTGACAGTATGAATGATGAAACACCAGTGAAGACGACTAACAAGTATACCATTCAAGTGTTACCAAATGAGACAAAAGTAATCAGAGGTCTGGTAAGAAATAACCATGGTATTGTATCAGCTTTAACTGAGCAAACAAATACTTCATTATCAGGAGGTCTCATTGTTTGTCCTAGAGTTATTTCCCTTACCCAGGGTAAGCATACTACTACTATTCCTGTTAGGGTTTGCAATATTTCAGCCTCTATTGTACATATACCACCGAAATCACTTTTATGTTCAGTAAGTGGTGTCAAGTTAGTGGACTCTTGGAATCCTGAAACACAGGATCAAGGTATTAAGAAACCCAGAAAGTCTTTGCAGGAATTGGACATCAAGATATCAGAGGAGAACTTAACTTCTAAACAAGTAAGTGAGGCTAAGAAGTTTCTCTCTGGTTGGACTCATTTATTTTCAGATGGACCAACTGATATAGGTAAGACTGATATTTTAAAACATGAAATTAAGCTTACCGACAACACACCATTCAAAGAACCATACAGACGGATTCCACCTGGAATGTATGCAGAAGTACGAGAACACATTAAGGAGATGCTGGATGTTGGAGCTATTAGACCGTCACAGAGCCCATATTCCTCAAACATAGTATTGGTCAGAAAGAAAGATGGTAGTTTACGTTTCTGCATAGACTACAGGAAACTCAACTCCAGAACCATCAAGGATGCATACAACCTTCCACGCATTGACGACACTATCGACAGATTGGTTGGGTCTAACTTCTTCACCAAACTAGATTTAACCAGTTCCTACTGGCAGGTTGAGATAGAAGAGATGGACAAAGAGAAGACAGCCTTTTCAGTCAGCGGTGTTGGTCACTATGAGTGTAACAGAATGGGGTTCGGATTGACGAACGCACCTGCGACTTTTCAGAGGATAATGGAAAGATGTATGGGTGAGTTGAACCTGAGAGACTGTCTTGTTTTTCTCGATGACATACTCATATTTTCGCAAACATTTGACGAACACTTGGACCGACTGACAGCTGTATTTCAGAGACTTGAGAGACATAATCTTAAGCTTAAGGCCAAGAAGTGTGAGTTTTTCAAAGAGAGTGTTACCTACTTAGGACATGTAGTAAGTAAAGCAGGTGTAGCTACAGACCCAGAGAAGACCAAGTCTATTTCTACATGGCCAGCCCCTCACAATATCAAGACACTTCGAACATTCCTAGGATTTGCAGGATATTATAGGAGGTATGTAAAAGATTACTCTAAGATCATTAAGCCTCTCAACGATCTCCTGAAGGGCCATTCCACAAACTCGAAGGAAAAAGGTAAGTCCAAAGTCAAACCACCACCATGGAGATGGGGAGATGAGGAGTCCCAAGCGTTTGAAGAAATCAAGAGGAAACTAACATCACCACCAATCCTCGCCTATGCTGACTTCGACAAGCCTTTTATCCTCCATACAGATGCTTCAAGAAATGGTTTGGGAGCCATACTTTATCAGCAGCAGAATGGTGAGAAGCGAGTGATAGCTTATGCTAGTAGAGGTTTGAAGAACAGCGAAAGAAACTATCCTGCGCATAAGTTGGAATTCCTTTCATTGAAATGGGCGGTGACAGAAAAGTTCTATGACTATCTGTTTGGAAACAACTTTGAGGTCATCACTGATAACAACCCGCTCACCTACATTTTGACCACTGCTAAACTTGATGCCACAGGTCATCGATGGCTAGCTGCTCTGAGCAACTTTCATTTTTCCATCCGTTACCGGAAGGGTATCAACAATGCAGATGCAGATGGCTTATCTAGAAGACCCTTGGAAACAGATGTCATTCCTGATGTAGTCCAGTCCATCTGTAATGCACAAACTACAAACAGAGAACACTGTCCCTACTTTGAGAATATATACCTACCTTATAACGTCACATCTGCTTCATGTATGACTGTAAGTACTGGTATTGTACAAAGTGAGGCACAAAGTGAGTCAAACTTTTCTTCTTTACCTGAAACTTCATGTCTTGATTCATGTGTTTTTTCTGACATTGATTGGCAAAAAGAACAATCAGCTGATAAGGGTATTAGTAGAGTTGTACATTTATTGAATCAGGGATGTTTACTATCTAAGTCAGATTTAAAATCAGAGACTCTAGAAGTTTGCAAATATTTCAGAGAAAAAGACAAATTGTTGATAGAAAACGGTATTTTGTACAGAACATCTGTTTTAAACCATGATCATGTCAAACAATTGGTTCTACCAGCTCATTTCAGGGATGCAGCATTTGAATACTTACATACAGATTTAGGACACCATGGCAGAGAAAGAACAACCCAGCTTATGAAAGAGAGATTCTATTGGCCAGGTATGATTCAGGACATCACCAACAGAATCAAGACCTGTGATCGCTGTGTCAAGTTCAAAACACCAGAGAAAATTTCAGCTGAACTTGTAAATATTGAGAGTTACCATCCTCTCGATTTGGTTTGTATAGACTATTTATCCCTTGAAAAGAGTAAAGGTGGGTTTGAAAACGTCTTAGTGGTAACAGATCATTTCACCCGTTATGCACAAGCTTTTCCTACACTTAACCAGACGGCAAAGACAACTGCTAGGATTTTGTTTGACAATTTCATATTACACTATGGCTTCCCTAACAGGTTACACAGTGACCAAGGTAGAAATTTCACAGGTCATGTCATTAGGGAGCTTTGCAAGATAGCTGGTGTTAAACAATCTAGAACTACTCCCTATCACCCCATGGGGAACGGTATGGTCGAGAGGTTTAACCAGACTCTAATCAAGATGCTTGGTACCCTAGACAACAAACAGAAGGATGATTGGAAATCCTTTGTAAGTACACTTGTCCATGCATATAATGCAACAAGACATGAGAGTACTGGTTATTCCCCTTTCTTTCTCATGTTTGGGAGACATCCACGTTTAGCAATTGATGCGTTTCTCAATTTAAATTCCGATACGTCAGAGAAAATACGTAGTCGCGATAATTATGCGAAGAAACTACAGAAGAGACTCGAATTTTCGTATAAAGTTGCTTCACGAGAAGCAGAAAAGAACGCGACTCGTCATAAGAGCATCTATGATGCAAAAGTACGAGAATCTAAAATACAGGTCGGTGATCGTGTATTAATTAGAAATGTGGGTTTGAAGGGAAAGAATAAGCTGGCTGATAAATGGGCCAGAGACCCCTACATTGTTACTGAACAGCCCAGCCCTGATATTCCTGTGTTTATTGTGAAAAAAGAGAATGGTAAAGATAAATCTAAGAACTTGCATAGAAACATGTTGTTGCCAATCTCTTATATACCCAGGTTATCAGAAACAGAGCAGATCAGCCCAGGTTCTAAGACACTCCCTTTAAAAACTACTGATAAGACACCCACCCCAGTCATAAGTATTCCTACTCCTTCACTTGAGAGTGAGTGTAAGGTAAGTGACGCTGCTATTTCAGGCTCAGAATCTTCAGACTCGGACTCAGATTCTGATGATAGACAAGTTTATATCATTCCTCAACGTAGAGTAAGTAGAGTACATAGACTTCCAAGTTCTATTTCTCATCATAGTCCAAGTACTTGTCAGGATTCTACTACAGTAAGTAGACTTCCAAGTACTATTTCTCATCATAGTCCAAGTACTTATGATTCTACTACCAGTACATATTATAATACTACTGATTCTACTTTGAATCGCAATTTATCTACTGTACAGAGTACACCAACACCCCTCCCTAGACGTTCTACTAGACAGGTGAGAAAACCGGAAAGGTACGGAGAGTGGGTGCACCAGGTTACTCCAGTTTATTACGTATAGTATATACAGGGGAGAATGTCACATAGTTGATGTTCATTTTGGTTGTAAATATGTTTGGGTTATAATACTTTGTCTGTACAATGCTACATGGACATTGTTATTTGCTTCAGTTATTTAAAATGTCAGGAGCCATTTTCCCTAGCAGGGGAGAATGTCACAGTTGTAATTAAATTATAATTATTATTGAATATTTACTTTAATGCTTTGCGCAATATAAGTACGTATTCTGATTGGCGCGCATAGCCAATCGAATACAACCGGTTTTGCAGGTATGTGAGAGTCATGTGCGAGTGTTTAGTTTTGTACAGGTGAATTTCTATTTTTAGCATTCCCTTTACGTATGACTGACCAGTGACCTACCATGGACCAATGGATTTCGTTATACTAATTAATATGCATGTTTTACTAAACCGTGCACTATATAAAGTAAGAAACCCGCCGAAATCCCCACCCCAAGCTCTACAGCCTTTACGGCAGCAGATCATATAGATTCTATCACAGATCGATTCAATCGATGTACAGCATATAATTATATTTTTCTGATTTGATACTGGATGCCTGGTAAGATATTCATTTACTTGTTTAATTTATGTAACGATTTACTGGCAGTCGGTTAAATATCTATTAATTAATACTTTTCGTAAATGTCTTTGTTTCGTGTTTGTCTATGTGTACATTGTTTTGTATGAGTGTTGTGAGAGTGTTTTTCTATTTTCTAGGTTTTTCTTTATATCCATCAATAAATTGTAAAACGACCGAACCAGTTTTGTTCTGAATTTTTCAAACAAGACCGTGACCCTGTGACACAATAATTAAGCAAAAACAATCTGAATCATTTTATTTTAATGGAATCAGAGACTGGAACATGTTACCAGCAGAAATTAAACCTGTTTTAAATACTGGAAGTAATTTTGCTTTTAAAAGAAATGTCAAGAAATTTTTATTAGAAAGGGGAATTGCCCAGTGTAAAAGTCAAGTTGAGTTTTATTAGTTCTTATAATTAGTATAAGTTGTTCCATGTACAATCATGTGAATTTTTGGTATACATTCATAATACACTTCATTTTTAAGGATCTCTGTGTTGTCAACTTGATCCCATGTCTTAGTATGTTATAGTATTTTAATTTTATATTTATCTGCTTATATTATTTAACATCAAATTAACATACATGTATGAGTATAAGGACCCCCTTGGAAATAAGCCATTGGCCTTCATGAGTTATCCTTGGTATACAAATGTAATGTGAATCACATATATTGTCTTTCGAAAACTGATTGATTCCGATATTTATCTTAATTCTATTGTTTGGTGCCAACTTTTATATATATATATATATATATACGAGGGGCGTTCAATAAATAATGTCATTAGCTCGATGACATACAACATAGTAGTCATATGACATAAAGCTTGACTTTCTCTCATTATTGAATCTTTAATAAATTTATAACAGTTTATGTGACCACTTTTCATCACATAGTTATATCGTGAGAAGCTGGGAAACAAGGGCTATTCGAGACACTGCATTATAATTGAATGGTAAAGAATCAGTAAACTAAAGTGACAATAAAAGCTACATTAAAGCTGCTGTAAAACTTGTAAAAAATCCCAAAGAAATATTTATTGAAATATGTGATATTTACAGCAACCGATGCCTGTTTTATAGACAAATTAGCAGGTGGACTTCAATGATAAAAAAATATATAATGGGCATCAAAAATGGGTACCCTCCTTGAAAACAAAAATTATAACAACTTATGTACTGTTTGCCAAATTTCAACAAATAACATTTGATCTTGTATGATCAACTTTAAGACACATAGCAAATTTGATAGAAATGATATCGGGAGTAGTTTACACTGTTTTTAAGAAACATTTGACAGTAATTAAGCTTGGTACTCTAAGGTCACCCTGTAGTTTGAAAAATGAGTGAAAACGAGAGCTTGTACCAAAGTCTGAACAATTATTTCAAAATATCAGTAATTGTAGTAATCCACGTTTGTTTTATATTCAAACAGATATTGGAACATGAATCTATTGCTTAAAACCATTAAAACAAAATTTAACATAAGATGTACTTAAAAAAACGGCGAAGGTCTGTAAAGAGCAAAGGTCTGCAAGAGCACAAGAACAGATTATTATGCAATTTTTTTAAATATGAGTGGTATTATTGTTCAAATTCGTATTCGGTGAGACAGTTTAATATCTGGAGGTGTCTACAAAGCAGTTTTTTTGCAAAGAAATTGAAAGGTTTATCAGAGAAAGGACCCAGAATCTAGAATCCACTACATTGAATTTCTTCATGACAGCGTTCAAACCCGCATGCCCTAGAGAGTAAAGGGGTTTTCGGGTTAAACAGAAAGTTAGTGTTTTTTCACATTAAAAAAATTTGCCAGATCTTTGACTTTTTGACTTGTTTCTATTTCCAAACTTTAAAAAATCACCTTTCAGAAGGAAAGAACAAATCCAGGAAATCATTGGATCTGCCATTTTCCAGTATACTAAGGGTCTTACCCAAAAATGAGTTTTAACAACAATCAGAAATTGGATAAAAATGTTACGGACGTGTGTTTGAATTAAAAGAGATTATTAAGTAAAATCATGAAGACTAAATCATTGAAAAGCGCCGTTTGCTTCTTTCTGAGCCCCAATGACATTATTTATTGAATGCCCCTCGTATATATATATATATATATATATATATATATATATATATATATATATATATATATATATATATATATATATATATATATACGAGGGGAGCGCCGCGAGAATTCCATCGGCATCGAAAGCAAGTTTTTTAACTTGCCTAGATAGCCGAGCGGTCTAGCGCGCTGCTCCTGTACTGCTAGGAGACAGATTCCGTAGGTCGTGAGTTCAACCCCGGGTTGGGGCGGAAGTGGGTATCCATGTAAAAGTGAATTTCTTTGTGCTTTCTATATTAATATTTCTTCACTTAGGGCAGTTATATTAGTTTAAGAGTTGTTGTAAAATGTGCTTTATAAATAATAATTAATTTCATTACAACGTGTATTGGTTTCAATCCTCTGTTAAAACTAATGTCCAAATAACTGTATCTCACTTCTATTCTCAATGACCGTGTAGTGTAGGACAGCGCCGCGAGAATTCCATCGGCATCGAAAGCAAGTTTTTTAACTTGCCTAGATAGCCAAGCGGTCTAGCGCGCTGCTCCTGTACTGCTAGGAGACAGATTCCGTAGGTCGTGAGTTCAACCCCGGGTTGGGGCGGAAGTGGGTATCCATGTAAAAGTGAATTTCTTTGTGCTTTCTATATATATATATATATATATATATATATATATATATATATATATATATATATATATATATATATAATATTATCATAAATTATATTGTTAATATTGCATTGTAATAATATTGCATTGTAATAACGTATGTGTAGTGTACCAAATAAATATCTATCTAAATATCTATCTAACATTTTTACATTTATTTGTAGTTGCTGTTGTAGTCACCAATAATATCTCGGATTCAGAATCACTTAAATTTGAATCTGTTCCACTTTCTGCAGAAACAGTATGTTATTGTTTACTGACTTTCTTACCTTTATTGGTCTTGTTACCGGTATCTGAAAGACAGTCATCATCTGACAAGAACATAAAAGGTAACAGTAAGTTTCTATGAAGTAATCTTACTGGTCCTTTGCCAGATGATTTCTGTACTTTATAAACAGGAATGTCACTTCGGGAATATCTAACACAAAATATGTGTCTTTTTCCCATTTATCAGATAGTTTGCATTTCCCAGTCTTTGCTAGAAGACGAACTAAAAATCTGTCTCCGATTTCAAATTTTGAAAATCGAACTTTGTTATCATAGTTCTCTTTATGTCTTAAAGAATTCTTCTGCACATTGGATTTTGCAACATTATAAACAAAATTTAATCTTTTCTTCAGTTTGTCTACATAAGATTGATGACTAACTGGCTTATCGGACATTTCAGAAGAGTCTAAATTCAAAAATGCATCAACGGCCAACTTTGGGTACCCACCAAACATTAAATAATGTGGCGAAAAACCACTTGTCTCTTGTTTGATTGCATTATAAGCATGAACCAACGGTAATATGTAAGACTTCCAATCATCTTTCTTGTAATTTTCTAAAGTTCCTAACATCTTTAGCAAAGTTTGGTTGAAACGTTGACCAAACCATTACCCATGTGGTGATATGGTGTTGTACGTGATTTACTCACACCTGCTAATTTACAGAGTTCTTTAATAACATTACTTTCAAAATTTCTTCCCTGATCTGAATGTAATCTTTCAGGAAAACTATAATGACATATGAAATTTTCAAATAATACTTCTGCAGTTGTTCTAGCAAGTTGGTTCTTTGTTGGCACAGCCATCGCATATCTAGTGAAATGATCTGTGATCACCAGTATATTTTCAAAACCACCCTTTGATCTTTCAAGAGATAAAAAATCTATACACAGAATTTCTAAGGGTTTGGTACTTTGAATGTTAACAAGATCAACCCTTGGGGTATCGCCTACTTTTCTTCTTACACACCTTCCACAGGTTTCTACTCTGGATTTAATATCATTATCCATCCCATTCCAAAAAAATCTTTGCTTTGCTAACCATAATGTCTTATCCCTACCTTGGTGTCCTGCATTATCATGAATTCCTTTAAAAGCTTCATCTCTGTATTGTACTGGTAATACTAATTGTTTAATACTTACCCCATCTTGAACGGTGTTTCTATAAAGTATACCTTTACAAATTTCCAAGTTCTTCCATTCTCTTAGGTACTCCTTAACATCTTGACTTTCATTTTGTAAATCTCTACCTGTAGGTTTCCATAATGTAGTGTGTAATAATTCAACTATTCTACTAATGACTATATATTTACCTTGCTCTTCTCTCCAGTTGATGTTGCTAGTACTTTAATCTGTATTCTAGAGTCTCTATTTCTACATGTTTTAACTGGGCGTTTTGTGATAAAACTAAACATTCGGCTAAAGGGAGTTCTTCATTCTGAATTAAAACTGCGGATGTTAAAGCTTTTATAACCTCAGGAAAAACTTCTCCTTTGTCGGTCTCCTTGACAACCCATCAGCATCTCTATTAGATTTGCCAGTTTTGTAAACTAATTTAAAATTGTAATTCGAAAGAGACGCTAGCCAGCGGTGCGATGTTGCATCCAACTTAGCAGTAGTTGTAACATATGTTAATGGGTTATTGTCAGTATAGACAGTAAATGTATTTCCATATAAATAATCGTGGAATTTATCACACAGTGCCCATTTCAAGCATAAAAACTCTAATTTGTGGACGGGGTAATTGCATTCACTGGGGCGCAATCCCCTACTTGCGTAAGTATAACTGTCTACCCCTCCTTGATTCTGGTATAAAACAGCCCCAAGACCTTCCCTACTAGCATCAATATTTACAATAAAAGGTTGGGAAAAGTCTGCATAGGCTAAAATAGGGGGTGACGTAAGTTTCTCTATAAGGGTATTAAAAGCTGATTGTTCTGTTTTACCCCAAATCCAAGGTACTTTCTTTTTCTTTGACTTTTTCGCATGTTTGTTTGTAGGGTGACCCACTAATAAATCATTTAGGGGTTTTACAATTCTGGCATAGTCTTTAACAAAACGCCTATAATAACCAACGTGGGCGCCATTGTCACAGCCTAGTCTAGGTATTGTAGTTGTAATAAAGAACTCAAATACGGCTGCTGGGTTCAATACTAATTAATATATTATACGTTATCAGAAAAAGAAGAGGGTGACCTAAAATATAATGTAACAAGTATTTAATATTTCTCACATCACACTCACTTTTACGCGAATAAATTTAATCTTAGGAATTTAGATAATTTAGAAATCACTTCAGTTAAATAAAATGATCAAATACTAGTAGATACTGAATAATAATTGAATACAAAGAAATAATTTAACAATTATTTCTTACCGTAATCCTAGACTTAATGCCACAATATCGTAAGATATAGAATTGTGTGCGGGGAGAGATAGGTCTTCCCTCCCCAAAGTCTAAGGTTGGAGTGCTCGAGAAGTTAGTATTGGCACGAATGCGCAGGAGACATAGAAAAAACCGGATACTCTCACTGACCACTCATCCGTACATGTATAAATGAATGAATGAATGAATAAGGCATTGAATGAACGTAGGAAATTCCGTAGTGACAACGGAATTCACTAGTTACTATAATAAAAAGATGCCTTATAATAAGATATGAAAATGATATGAATAATAATTAGTAATATTAATTAATTAATTATAATTCACCCTGTGACACAATCATATAACGCGCCTCCCTCGATAGCGGCGGGGCAAAGTCGGTCACCGGGAATCAATTGACGTGTGATCTAGCGACCCACAGTCATAATAAAAAAAAAAAACACCACAGAATGGTTAAATCAATTCTTGATAAATTTGTTCCTTCTTATACTATCTCTGTCCCATGAAAATATTATTTTGTTGGAGTCTTACGTATGGTAGGAAAGAAAGCTTGATCCGTATTAACCGTAAAGAAGGCTACGTTCTCATTTTGATATTGAAGAACTCTTCATGCGTATAATTGAAATAAACTTGCCGTAGTCTTTGAAATATGTTACCACGCTGTATCCTATCTCTTTTTTAAATTAGGTTTTAAACGTGTTCTTTGTTTCCCGTTCAGAGTATTCAATAGTATCTTTTTCCTTTATTAATAAAGATCTTCCAAGAGAAAGGGTTATGAAAAAAATTTATAGAGTATATTTTATTCGTTTAATATGAACATGAACAATATGAACGGAAACGATATTTACACCGGGATTTCATAAAAAAAAACTTTTAAGAGTCAAATAATACACAATTATTTACTGCGCGATTCTCATATTCACCTGGAACCAAGATTCTTTTTTTTAAAGTGTATTTTTGCCATTACGTAATCTTTCTTTCGATTATACGCTGCGAGAAATTCTAAAGCGACACACCGCGGTGAAACATTGACCCGCAGTCATAGGCAAATAATTGGTATGTATACAATCCATTCTACAACAGTAGGAAAATATTATTTT
>NW_026935330.1:0-6421 GCF_032062105.1 Saccostrea cuccullata | reverse complement strand
TGTTTATTTCCCAAATTTGAGAAAAAATTTTTCGGGATGGAGGGGGGAGGGGGGGATTGATTGATTGATTGTATGCTGTTTAACGCCCCTCTCCAGAATATTTCACTGATATGGAGACGTCACCATTGCCGGTGAAGGGCTGCAAATTTAGGCCTATGCTCGGCACTCAGGGCCATTAAGCAGGGAGGATCTTTATCGTGCCACACCTGCTGTGACACGGGGCCTCGGTTTATACGGCCTCATCCAAAGACCGCCCCATTTAGTCCCCTTTTTACGACAAGCAAGGGGTACTGAGGACCTATTATAACCCGGATCCCACCGGGGGGAGTCCACACAAAGTCCAAAGAATTTTCTGACTCCAAACTATTTTGACACGCAATAAAGTAAGCAACAAAGCAAAAAAAACTTATTTCGTGAGTTTGTGTGTGTGTGTGTGTGTGTTTTTCGTGTTTTTTTTTTGGGGGGGGGGGGGGGGCGGATGTCGTGTAACTTAAAATAGATATATCATAAAATAAACACAATCTCTGACTTTGACCCCCCCCCCTTTGCTTTGAATGCTCATGTTTCAATTGAAAGTAACTTATTGTGTGTCCCATGTCCGTTTTAGTGTTGGTGTGCCCTACATCATTTCTGAAAACAAAATGATTTATACTTTTTTCTTGGATAATTAAAGCATAATAAACTATTTAAAAAATCAGGATTTAAAAAAAATATTAGTTCTAGTGTAAACGCGGAAGAATAAAATGTTTAGTACATCTGGACATGCGAATAATTGGTCGAATTTTAAAAATGTGTACCCCACATCCCGGTTTTTTCTCACTTGTTTTCAAACTGTGTCGAAGTGTTTGGAACAATAAGATTCTATCACGAACAAACGTACATTGTCTATTGTAGTTGACGTTCTTTGGCATACTTTAGGCAGGATACTGATTTAATATTCATTCTTTATAAGTGCAAAAATATCAACTTCTTACATCGAAGCGGAGCGTTTGTCCTCCATTTTTGTGTGTCCTAATCCCGTCCGATGACGTAGATTCTCCGCCGTGATATTTCACATTTATTTATTTGAAAATATTTAACTTTTTTACTCTTACGCTTGACCTTGGAGTTTGGCTTGCATCTGAGTAACTTTTTTCTTCGCTGTGAGCTGTCATATGGGGGCATCCTTTTTCACAAACACATCTTGTTTTTTTTTAATTAAAAATGACGACTTACGCCCTGAGGATGGAGATTAGGCAGACCCAGGCCGACAGAGTAGCAATCCAGGCCGCCCTCCACTGACTCTCACACGGGACGTAGTTCAGGGGGTTCAAGGACGCTGTAGTCCCCATCAGCATAACCCAGGTCACGTAGTTAAAGGGAATCAGGAAGTACCGTAACCGCTACACAACAGAGTCATGGAAAATAATAATCACATTTAGAATCAGGAAGTACCGTAAACGCTACACAACAGAGTCGAAAAAAAATAATAATCACATTTAGAATATACTGAAAAATACACAAGTAATTTTCATTGGCGTTTAATATTCGTTACTAATTTTCGCTGTTTTCAAAAGGTCAAAAGAGACCCATGCATGAATTCATGATACACCTAATTTAAACATATAATGTTTTACTTCTCAACACTCCTCAAACCACACAATCAAATCCCCATACGTCAATATTTCTTCTAAACCCGTAAATTTCTCACGAAAATATGTGATTCTATAGTAAGTGGAAAAAATAAATTACTGTTGGGTTTAAAAGTTTATAAAAATAAACATACACCTTTCGTTAAAAAATGAAATCACAACAGAATTTAATTGTATATGTATTCAGAAAAAGAAATGGAGAAATAGAAAAATCATATCGTATTTTAACTACTAGTATTTTTGCAACTGATCCAAAATCATGTTTTTTGCTCAAGGGCATTTTTTGAAATGTCAAAGTTTACTGGACACCTGAGTACTAAAGTATGAAAATCATGTCCTGGCCGTAACTCTGAAACTTGATATTCAAGTGAATATAAGATTGGTACATGGTTGTTTGTTTTGACTGACTATAGCATAAAAGAATATTTAGATTAATTAATATGATACGTTACCCTTGCGTAGATACTGATTGCCTCCCTTATATAAAAGAAGAGCATTATGGCAAAAGCAAGGACAACACGATCGTGAGACCCTCGTCTTCTATGTAGATGTTGGAAATCTGGCCATACTGAAAATAAAAACAGATCTTGTTATACAATGTGGACATCTCACTTCACCACCTTAATTGTTTTGAAAATCTTCTATAGAAGTTAAAGGTAATTTAAGTAGATCTTTACTTTTAATAAAATATAATTTCTTTTATTCATTTGAACAATACATGTGTATTTCAAATTATATAACCAATTCTGCTCAGCAGTTCAATATAATTTGCCCCGTAATATTTCTGTTCTAACGTTTCACACCTGAATATAATAGTTGACCAGGGTCTGGTTCGCTAACTGTGTGGCGTTTAGATAGATCGGACACCGCCGGACACTGTCCAGTAGATTGGTGGTGATTTTTGGCATGGTGATGCAGTAGACATTGATGAGGGTTGATAGACCACGAACAGCAGTACGTTCAGGTAGTACACGGGCCGACCCAAAATTCTTCCTAAGTAAATCATTACAGGTAAGTATAGATTTTAAGCTCATAATTCTAACAAAAATGTCAAAATCTGTCTACTAGTTTTGCGTGTTCTTTTCATTTTTCAGGAATGTGGGAGAGAGCGAGAGCTGCTGAAGAAATAAGCGGCATCTAATTTGACGTTACTATAGGACAGATTCAAACCTCAATTTAGTTTACCATTTTAACAATAGGCACTGTTGAACTAAAGGATGTGTCAATAACTCCTCTCGGCCATGTTTCACCATGGTCTGCAAAGTACAACATCCATGTATATTATCCTATTTCAAAAAGTACTTTTATTTACTAAGATACACTGCCGAAGTATAATATACTTTATTTATAACATACACTGCCGAAGTTTTGCGTTATTGGGTCTTATTTATCTTATAAAATTAGTCTGAAATGTTCTCTTTAGAAATGCAAATATGTCTTTTAAACGCATGCAATAAATTTTCACTCAACAAAGAAAATAATTTTGATAATTAATTCGATCAGACGCTATTTTCTAAAAATCAAATTTTCCTTACTTACCTCGTATGCAAAATATCTTCGCTCTTTACACATTACGTCTTCCGGTCCTGGGTCAATAAACCGGAAGTCGAGTTTTTGTGTAAAGTCTATGCTATCCGGGAAATCTCCGGGAGTTGTATACAATTCTCCAAAACAATCTGTAATACAATGAAAACACATAAAGACAGAAATTGATATCAAGTCTTTTATATTAAAATTTACAATCTCTTGTCGATTTGTGTACGTATGATTTACCAAAAATGAAATAGGACATTTCTGAATCATTGCGTCCACCGGTGTTTTACCACAAGAGTCCCTTAGACCAACGATGTCCACCCATCTATGTCAAAAAAGTTACATTAATTCTCTAAATTTGATCAGAATAATAAAGAAATGATAATATATTACAGTACGGCTAACCGTTTTGATTTCATAAAGGCTACAGCTACTTCGGAGTGTCTGTTTTCTAAGGCTAAATCGAGCGGGGATTTCTCGTTACTATTCCTGGATAATACGTCTGACTTCCTGTCCAGTAGAAGTTGAACACATTCAACATGGCCTTTGCTAGATGCTATGTGTAATGGAGTATTCTAACCAAGAAAAATAAAACAAATGATGACGAAATTGCAGAGATATAAATGTTCTGTTCTATCAATAACAAATCAAAAGAGTAATAAAATGATATTGTATCATCTGTAATTGTTGATTTTTCAAAAAGGTAATACTCTGCACAAGAGAATAATTTCCTTTTAATGTTTAAGGAACAATAAGGTTGAACATTTGGTCCTCTACAAAAATTTGAAATTTTCAATTTCAGATTTTTTGTAGAGGACATTTGTATCGTTTGTAACGTTTTCTTTTTCTTTTTCAGTACTGATATATGTAAATGTTAAACCAATTTTGGATGGTCACCTTTGCTTTATCCGCAGCGTTCAAACAGCATAATGATCCAACAGAAGTTTCATTATCTTCACATGACCTTCACGGGCAGCAGTACCTAATACGGTGCACAGGTTCTCGTCCCTGAAAGGTCAAAGGTCGTCATGCATGTAATCGATGTAATCACAATATACCAAGCTTTACAGCGATGTAAGAATCTTCCATTTGAAATTAAACGTATTTATTTTCAAAATACTGTCAATTCTTTGTATATATATATAGTAATTAACCTTCACCACCATCAGTATTGTTAGTGATTTGATCCTGTAATATGTAAACCTGTGTGAGATATCGGCCCCTAAAAATAGCAGAAGTTTGACTGTGCTGTATTGTCCTTCCTTGACAGCCAGCATCAGAGGCGTCTGTCCGTCCGAGTCGCCATCATTCAGTTCAGAACTGCTGGCGGTGTACAGCGCCTCCACGGCAGCCTCGTTATCGTTTCTAAAAATGCACAGGAAGTTACGAAAATAATTGCAACGCGTCAATTTTTTCTGACATTGAATGATTTTCTTGATAACTTACTCTGCTGCTATATGGATGGGAGTTTTTCCGTCCATGTCACGGACGTCTAGTTTACATTTATTATGTATCAAGGCTTGTAAAATCTGTAAAATGTCAATAGAAATGTTGGCATACATGGTGAAACCTAAACACCTAAACATGCATCTTTCAAAATTCGAAAAGAAAAATATTCTTTAAGCCAGCAATAACTTTATAACTTTTAGGTCGCATCGTAAATGATTTGTATAACTCATGCTAGTACCGCTATATTTCCAAGTTTGGCAGCATAGTGCGTAATCGTCTGCTCTGCGAAATCCAAAGCTTCGATCATGACACAGTCGCATTTCTAAAGAGCAAAAAACGACAAACTCATCCATTTAACGTTAACCAACTTTCTCCTCTCAAAACTATAACATTACAATGTTATTTCACCTATGAAAGATATGTTATAATTCTCACCTTTAAAAGGTACAACAGGACCTGAAGGTGGGCGTTTTCTACTGTCCAGTGGAGCGCATTCTTCATCAGATTGTCTACCGCTGTTATCTGAGCACCATTGGTCAGCAGGAACTCCACCGTCTCAAGGTGACCTTTCCAGCAGGCAAGAATCAACGGTGTCAGGGATTCTTTGGTTTTCTGGTTGATGTCCCCACCCTTAGGAGAAAAAAATTGCGTATGTTTCAAATTGTTTTGTCTCGGAGTAGCTGCTTAATGAGATCATTGAGACGTACCTTGTTCATTATTGCAGAGACCACCTGGTAACGATTATACAAACAGGCTCTAGAACGGAAAAAATGTATTTTAAATACATGCAGGCATATCTTTAGCTTTTCTAAAATCTTGGTTTGAGCGATACCATTACTATTTCTCATCTATCAATTAATGTTTCTTATTATACCCGCACTTTCTAAAGAAAGTTCGGGTATATTGTTGTTACTCATGTCCGTCCGTCCGTCCGTCCGTCCGTCTGTCCGTCCGTCTGTCACACTTTTCTTCCCTGAACTCCTCCTACATTTTACACAGTAGCTTAATCATCTTTTGGGAGATGGTTGGTGGTGTCATGTAGATGTGCAGTAAGGTTTCGGAATTTTGATTTTGCCCCGGGGGGTCAAATGGGGGTCAAAAAATGACGTTTTTTATGCAAAAAGCCCCGTCTTCCCTGAACTCCTTCTACATTTGACTCAGCAGCCTAACCAGCTTTTGGGAGATGGTTGGTGGGGTCATGTAGATGTGCAGTAAGCTTTCGGACTTTTGATTTTGCCCCAGGGGGTCAAATGGGGGTCGAAAAATGACGTTTTTTAAGCAAAAAGCTCCGTCTTCCCTGAACTCCTCTTACATTTTATTCAGCAGCCTAATCATCTTTTGGAAGATGGTTGGTGGGGTCATGTAGATGTGCAGTAAGGTTTTGGAATTTTGATTTTGCCCCGAGAGGTCAAATGGGGGTCGAAAAATGATGTTTTTTTATGCAAAAAGCCCCATCTTCCCTGAACTCCTCTTACATTTTACTCAGCAGCCTAATCATCTTTTGGGAGGTGGTTGATGGGGTCATATAGATGTGCAGTAAAGGTTCGGAATTTTGACTTTGCCCCCGGGGGTCAAATGGGGGTCGAAAAATGACTATTTTAATGCAAAAAGACCCTTCTTCCCTGAACTCCTCTTACATTTTATTCAGCAGCCTAATCATCTTTTGGAAGATGGTTGGTGGGGTCATGTAGATGTGTAGTAAGGTTTCTGAATTTTGATTGCGGGGGGTCAAATGGGGGTCGAAAAATGACATTTTCATGCTAAAAGCCCCATCTTCCCTGAACTCCTCTTACATTTAATTCGCGCCT
>NW_026935329.1:0-6436 GCF_032062105.1 Saccostrea cuccullata | reverse complement strand
TAGTTAGGGTTCAAAGGGGTTAGGGTTAGTTGGGGGTTAGGGTTAGTTAGGGTTAGGGGTTAGGGTTAGTTAGGGCTAGGGGGGTTAGGGTTAGGGCTAAGGGGGGATAGGGTTAGGGTTAGGGGGTTAGGGTTAGTTAGGGCTAGGGGTTAGGGTTAGTTAGGGTTAGTTAGGGTTAGGGGATAAGGGGTTAGGGTTAGGGTTAGTTAGGGTTAGGATTAGGGTTAGGGGGGCTAGGGGGTTAGGGTTAGAACTGCACTCAGTTGACCCCCCTTATCCCCTCAACCAACCAAAATTAATCAAGTGATTTCTCTCAGCCAATCAGAATCTTCCCCTATCGGGACGGCTTATACTACTTGCCACCTCACCCCATCACCGAGCCGTCATCATAGGAATCATGTTGTTTGATGGTACATTGAAGATTACGTTCACGAAGTGTCGCCAAACGCGAATTCGACCGTCTGCAAAGTCCAAATTAAACCTAGATTCGTCACTGAACATGGTATAGCGCCAATGTCGAAGTTGCCTTGCTTGATGTTGTGTAGCTCATGCTCTTCTGAGACGCCTGTGTTCAGAGTCATGTTCCATCCCACAACAAAGTGACGTGAGTTTAGGCCCGCTGCTTTAAGTCTGTTTCTAACGGTAAGGTCACAAATTCTTATTCCTCTTGCTACTCTGAAATCAGATTTTTTTTTGAAGCTGGTTTGAATCTGTTACGTAGGGAAAGCAGCACCAGCTCACAGTCATTACGTGCTGTTGTTTCACGTTTGGAACCACGAACCGGTCTAATTTTATGCTCCCTTGTTGGCGATACCGATTTAACAGACGGAAACAGAAAATTACATTTTTTGATTTGTTTAATTGACTTGCAGTCTGACATTTTTTTAATCTCCTTTAATGCATCTAATAGCCTGCCATTTTTGATTTTCAGAGAGAGTATGCTCTTGGCATGATTCTCAAACTACAGGTATACTGACAATTATTGTCTATTGTAATGTAAAATGGGTGTAATCATTCATGAAAATCTTGCAAATAAATTTACAATAGCAAAGTTTCTTTTTGTTTTAAATGAGCTTTAACATTTTCAGTTTACAACAGCTACATAGAGTCTCCAACATATGAAACATGCTTAACATAAGGTAATAGTAATTCTGAGTCCCCGTATTAATTTTCATCAGTATATTAAAATAGATATCGAGAAATGAATTTTTTTGGTCACTTCAGCAAAAGACTCAAATGGACAGTTCTAATCAAAGAGTGCCCGGTATTCGTTTATTTGTCAAGTGCTGTCTGAAAAATTTTTCACAATTTTGATATCTTCTCCAGAACCACTGGGTTAGTTTGATTTCAATATCAGTAGCCGGCAAAACATCCTTTCATGAAGGGATTTTCTTTTCAATTGTGAAGCTTTCATCTTCTTGGGATAATTATAAATAATAAGAAATTATTTACGAAAGAAATACTGGTTGGAAATGATCGAAAGTTAAAGCATCCTCATGTACATCATATCTGTTCAAGTCATGGCATAATTTGTAAGACTAAGTAGGATAAGGCATTCATACATGACGAGTTTTAACACCACAGGCGTCGGAACCGGGGGGGGGGGTAACCCCCTCACTTTTTTGCAAAGATAGAGTATAGGCATTGAAAATTGGGGTTAACCTTTTTTGGTGGTTTAGCTCCCCCTTCTAATTAGCCCCCTCCCCCCACTTTCAATTTTCTTCCGACGCCTATGAACACTAGTTTAGAAAAAGATCATAAAATTCTTTCAATTACAAAAAAGAAGTGTTCCCTAGGTTTCCTGTATATGACGTCATACAATAAACATAACAGTGATATTTACATGATTTTTATTTTATTTCTTAAAAACTAAAGAAAAAAATTTCTTAACTGTAAAATTCTCCTCTAAAATAGTATTTCAATCTGCTATTCATTGCATCCAAGGGGGTGGGGGTCTAGTCATTCGTAGATTTTTTGATTGAAGTTTTGGCATTAAAAAAAAGTCACGGATTTTTTTTTCTTAACCTATGTGTGAAATTTTCCCAGGTATTCCGTATTGAATACATACTTTCTCCATCGCATCTATGTTCTGCCACAGTAAAAAATTAATTAATTTTTTTTATTCTCATTTTTTATACCCCACGCAGGTAAAACGTATATTTGCACACGGTCCTTAAGTATTACCTGTATAGTCAGCATAAACAAAATGTAGGTGTATCGTATATGTTTTTTGCACACGGCTCCTTTATAGATGATGTAACAGGTATATAAAGCCTATGTAAAAAGGTGCACACGGCCCCCACACCAGGTATATAAAGCAAAAAACTGTAAAATTTGATAATTATTCTGCGTGAGCACTTCGAACTGGACACAGGTGAAAAAAAAAGAAATAGAAGCAATGATGAATACTTCAGAAAATTCCCAGTATTATGTAACACCTGAAGGATATGTAGGAGCTCCCATGACAGAGATAATAAAGGATGCAGTGGAAATGGATTTGAATTTGGACATGTATAATTTTCATGAAGACATAAATAAAGAAGATATGGGGATTTTAAACACCACTTTAGATGGAATTGTGAACATGTTATCTGCTCTGGATAACAAACTAAATCAACTGAACACCAAGATGAATGATGTGGATAACAAGGTAAATAAATTGAACACCAAGGTGAGTGCTCTTGAAAACAAGATGGAAAAACTGAAATGTTATAACAGCAGTGGATTTTGTTACATTAGTGGCCTATTATCCCCAATCACAAGGTCATTCACGGGGAAAGAGACAAAAATGAGAGAAGAAGGAGGAAACAGTGACCAGAAAAAAGATGAAGGACCAGGGGGATCAGGAGAGAGTAAGAAACAGATGGAGCCATGCTATGTATCGGTAAAAGACATAGAAAAAAACTAAAGAAAAAAAACCTAGGGAAACCAAAAGGAAACTACCCCTGACCAGTGAGAAGGCCCAGAAGAAGAAACAGAAAATGTAAATTGTATGTATTTTTTTTTTTTGATTGTGAATAAAAATTGAATAAAAATCAAAATCTGTGTTAGTTTCACTTTTGTTTCTTGGTAATGAGGTTTTCAAAAAATGAAGCTAGACTGTGAATGAATGAGTGACGTCATAATCACATTCTTGAAATGTTTTGCACACGGCGCATTTACCTGTGTCCATAAACAAAAACGTAGTACCTACGTACCAATGTAAAAAACACAATGTAAGCGCCCCGTATTTAGGGGATAGGATAGTTAGGGTTCAAAGGGGTTAGGGTTAGTTGGGGGTTAGGGTTAGTTAGGGTTAGGGGTTAGGGTTAGTTAGGGCTAGGGGGGTTAGGGTTAGGGCTAAGGGGGGATAGGGTTAGGGTTAGGGGGTTAGGGTTAGTTAGGGCTAGGGGTTAGGGTTAGTTAGGGTTAGTTAGGGTTAGGGGATAAGGGGTTAGGGTTAGGGTTAGTTAGGGTTAGGATTAGGGTTAGGGGGGCTAGGGGGTTAGGGTTAGAACTGCACTCAGTTGACCCCCCTTATCCCCTCAACCAACCAAAATTGATCAAGTGATTTCTCTCAGCCAATCAGAATCTTCCCCTATCGGGACGGCTTATACTACTTGCCACCTCACCCCATCACCGAGCCGTCATCATAGGAATCATGTTGTTTGATGGTACATTGAAGATTACGTTCACGAAGTGTCGCCAAACGCGAATTCGACCGTCTGCAAAGTCCAAATTAAACCTAGATTCGTCACTGAACATGGTATAGCGCCAATGTCGAAGTTGCCTTGCTTGATGTTGTGTAGCTCATGCTCTTCTGAGACGCCTGTGTTCAGAGTCATGTTCCATCCCACAACAAAGTGACGTGAGTTTAGGCCCGCTGCTTTAAGTCTGTTTCTAACGGTAAGGTCACAAATTCTTATTCCTCTTGCTACTCTGAAATCAGATTTTTTTTTGAAGCTGGTTTGAATCTGTTACGTAGGGAAAGCAGCACCAGCTCACAGTCATTACGTGCTGTTGTTTCACGTTTGGAACCACGAACCGGTCTAATTTTATGCTCCCTTGTTGGCGATACCGATTTAACAGACGGAAACAGAAAATTACATTTTTTGATTTGTTTAATTGACTTGCAGTCTGACATTTTTTTAATCTCCTTTAATGCATCTAATAGCCTGCCATTTTTGATTTTCAGAGAGAGTATGCTCTTGGCATGATTCTCAAACTACAGGTATACTGACAATTATTGTCTATTGTAATGTAAAATGGGTGTAATCATTCATGAAAATCTTGCAAATAAATTTACAATAGCAAAGTTTCTTTTTGTTTTAAATGAGCTTTAACATTTTCAGTTTACAACAGCTACATAGAGTCTCCAACATATGAAACATGCTTAACATAAGGTAATAGTAATTCTGAGTCCCCGTATTAATTTTCATCAGTATATTAAAATAGATATCGAGAAATGAATTTTTTTGGTCACTTCAGCAAAAGACTCAAATGGACAGTTCTAATCAAAGAGTGCCCGGTATTCGTTTATTTGTCAAGTGCTGTCTGAAAAATTTTCACAATTTTGATATCTTCTCCAGAACCACTGGGTTAGTTTGATTTCAATATCAGTAGCCGGCAAAACATCCTTTCATGAAGGGATTTTCTTTTCAATTGTGAAGCTTTCATCTTCTTGGGATAATTATAAATAATAAGAAATTATTTACGAAAGAAATACTGGTTGGAAATGATCGAAAGTTAAAGCATCCTCATGTACATCATATCTGTTCAAGTCATGGCATAATTTGTAAGACTAAGTAGGATAAGGCATTCATACATGACGAGTTTTAACACCACAGGCGTCGGAACCGGGGGGGGGGGTAACCCCCTCACTTTTTTGCAAAGATAGAGTATAGGCATTGAAAATTGGGGTTAACCTTTTTTGGTGGTTTAGCTCCCCCTTCTAATTAGCCCCCTCCCCCCACTTTCAATTTTCTTCCGACGCCTATGAACACTAGTTTAGAAAAAGATCATAAAATTCTTTCAATTACAAAAAAGAAGTGTTCCCTAGGTTTCCTGTATATGACGTCATACAATAAACATAACAGTGATATTTACATGATTTTTATTTTACTTCTTAAAAACTAAAGAAAAAAATTTCTTAACTGTAAAATTCTCCTCTAAAATAGTATTTCAATCTGCTATTCATTGCATCCAAGGGGGTGGGGGTCTAGTCATTCGTAGATTTTTTGATTGAAGTTTTGGCATTAAAAAAAAGTCACGGATTTTTTTTTCTTAACCTATGTGTGAAATTTTCCCAGGTATTCCGTATTGAATACATACTTTCTCCATCGCATCTATGTTCTGCCACAGTAAAAAATTAATTAATTTTTTTTATTCTCATTTTTTATACCCCACGCAGGTAAAACGTATATTTGCACACGGTCCTTAAGTATTACCTGTATAGTCAGCATAAACAAAATGTAGGTGTATCGTATATGTTTTTTGCACACGGCTCCTTTATAGATGATGTAACAGGTATATAAAGCCTATGTAAAAAGGTGCACACGGCCCCCACACCAGGTATATAAAGCAAAAAACTGTAAAATTTGATAATTATTCTGCGTGAGCACTTCGAACTGGACACAGGTGAAAAAAAGAAATAGAAGCAATGATGAATACTTCAGAAAATTCCCAGTATTATGTAACACCTGAAGGATATGTAGGAGCTCCCATGACAGAGATAATAAAGGATGCAGTGGAAATGGATTTGAATTTGGACATGTATAATTTTCATGAAGACATAAATAAAGAAGATATGGGGATTTTAAACACCACTTTAGATGGAATTGTGAACATGTTATCTGCTCTGGATAACAAGATGAATCAACTGAACACCAAGATGAATGATGTGGATAGCAAGGTAAATAAATTGAACACCAAGGTGAGTGCTCTTGAAAACAAGATGGAAAAACTGAAATGTTACAACAGCAGTGGATTTTGTTACATTAGTGGCCTATTATCCCCAATCACAAGGTCATTCACGGGGAAAGAGACAAAAATGAGAGAAGAAGGAGGAAACAGTGACCAGAAAAAAGATGAAGGACCAGGGGGATCAGGAGAGAGTAAGAAACAGATGGAGCCATGCTATGTATCGGTAAAAGACATAGAAAAAAACTAAAGAAAAAAAACCTAGGGAAACCAAAAGGAAACTACCCCTGACCAGTGAGAAGGCCCAGAAGAAGAAACAGAAAATGTAAATTGTATGTATTTTTTTTTTTTGATTGTGAATAAAAATTGAATAAAAATCAAAATCTGTGTTAGTTTCACTTTTGTTTCTTGGTAATGAGGTTTTCAAAAAATGAAGCTAGACTGTGAATGAATGAGTGACGTCATAATCACATTCTTGAAATGTTTTGCACACGGCGCATTTACCTGTGTCCATAAACAAAAACGTAGTACCTACGTA
>NW_026935328.1:25000-63219 GCF_032062105.1 Saccostrea cuccullata | reverse complement strand
ATTGATTTTTGCAATGATAAAATATAAAGCTTTTAATAAGTAATCGTCTTTTTTCTGTCTTCAAGGAATCAAAGAGCTATCAGGATCAGACAAAGGTAAAGAAAATATATATTACAACAGTTACTGTATGTTGAAATTGAAGATGTTTGTATTTTAGAATCTTACATAATAAGATAATGGATTTGTTCATTTATCGTGTAATTGAATCCAAAAACATTATATGGGTGCTTGATATGATTTTACGTGCTCTATATATCGAAGAGATTTATTTTAATTTTCTCTTTAATTATCAGTATACTATCTAACAACAACAGGATAATGCTATTTTTATTTTATTTTTTTCGCTCAAAACATTTTGATGGTACGTATTTTTGTATTGTTTATCTAATACTCATACTGTATTTATAAATCGATTTTTTTTTTTTTTGTTTAACATGCATATATTTTCATTAATTTTATTTTTATATTATTTTATAAAGTAAACATTTATTTATATTATGGTTTTGTTTTTTTTGTTATTTACTTGCAAAGATGCGCAGTTATTTTATGAATGATACATATGTTATTTAGTTGCTAAGATAGTTGGCGCTACAGTAGGAGCTGGTGTTTCTGGTTTAATTATTGGCGTTTTGGTAGGCAGTGTCGTCATGTTCCTTAGTCTGAGAAAATTTGCGCAAGATAACAGGTAAGTTTAATTTATTATAGGACAATTATATTATTATGTTCATCATAGTAAAATTGCTAAAAAAAAGCATAAATCATATTGAATTTTTCGTAGTTTTTTTTTGAGATATTTTTGAAATATAGAATGCATTTTTTCAACATGGAGCTTACATATTAGAAATGCCAAGTTAATGAATTATTATTCTTTTAGATGAAAAGCTATTAAGAATGAAACTCTCAAAAACTAATATATCTTATTTAAGGTAAAAAAAAAAAAGCATGGTATGTACTCAGCACGATCCGAGTACCAACAATCTTGAAACCGCAATGGTTACCGACAAATAAATTGAAATTAATTAATAATTAACACAGTTTCCAAAAAAAAGTTAAAAGTAAGCGTTCCGGTTTTTTTTCTTTCTTTTTTTTTTGTCAATGACAATTTTTGTAGAATTTACAGTAATATTCAATCGTATTTTGTCTGAATCTTTCATTCACATTAATTTTTTTTACAAGAAATTTGACTACGGGTCACCCTATCTATCTAATCAATACAAAGGGTACTATACAAACGACGTAACTGTTCAAGTGTAAATGTCCACTACCTCTAGGCTCCTGATTTCACCAACGGTGTCTCTAAACCTCAGTGTTTTATTCCCTGTTCGTGATTTGATTTCTTGTATGGATTTATGAGCTTTATCACGTACTGTCCGATATCTTTATCTTTTATATGTCTACATCTTTACGTTATGCGTAAACAAGTGCATGCTGTGGAAGATATATTTCTTAGATTAGTACCAAGTATTTTATTACTGGTCAACATTTCTATTGCTTGTTAATTCAAATCGGTTTTATACAATGTATAAAATTGTGCGTAAGATTAAAAAACAAATCAAATTATCTCATGTGTATCATGTTACATTTCCATACATGTAGAAAAATACATTTTACGTATAATTTATCAGTATTGCAGTCGCGCTGTGTTTGTTTGTTTGTTTTTACTATATACATATGTTCGATAAATTATCCAAAAAAGATTAGTGAGAAACCACCAAAGCTTTAACTTAACTTAACCTTAAAATTTGTAGCTAGAGCAATAGAACAGAAAACGAAATAATTTGTCTTGTTTAAATTGATGCAAATAAGTAAATAATACTATACAATAAATGTGGTACTTAATTATGTATGATAATTTTTCAGAAACAATAACTTAATGCTATCAGCACTGGATGATACATCACCTGCAGACGGTAATCTGTGACACTTCTTTGTGTGAACTTAAATTAAATTTCTATATGGATATGAAACTTACGTTGGAGTGATGCTGTAATAGAAAGTGGCGCTGGCATCTGGAGTAATAGCCTCTCTACATATATTGATAAGTGAGAAGGTGAATATGAAGATACGTACAATTCATCAGAGCTACAAATAAGAGGCGGATCCAAGTTTTTATAGGAATATAAGCTTTGACATCACACAAAATTAACAGTCTTTAAATATTACATGTAAAAAAAATGAAATGAATTGCAAATAACAAACTCTTGAAGAGCATTATACTAGAACAAAACTTACTATATCTTTGTTTCATTGTTAGTTTAATCTCACGTAGCAATTAAGGTTTGAAGCAGCACTTATCGCCATGCTCATAATCGACGTAATCTTGTCAAACTCGACATAATACTTTCGATTTTATATTTCCACAACTCTAAAATTTACAGGCGGGTTTAGTCGTCTGATTGTCTCAAGATGATATAGCAGAATTAGCAAATAAACCAGCATGCAATCTAACAAATGTGATTTTAATAATGATTCAATATGTATTAGAATAATAGAAAATAAAAGGTTAAGAAAATTACTAAGCAGAATTTGTAGTTTTTTCCATCAATCTACGATGTTTGTTTTAATATTTTAAGCTAAATTTGATAATCCCTCTTTGAAAAATAATTTGAATATCAACAACAAAGATTGTTGGAAACCAAGGTGGGTATTTCGTTGGATCTGCGTGATGCACATTCCTTAAAATTATCCAGTGACCTTGGTGCATGGCCTAATTACAGCCTAAATCTACAAGAAATCATGTCAAATATGAATCCCTCATTGTTATCCTACGAAAGATAATATGTGTATGAATACAGAAACGGTACTTTTTTAAGGTAGCCCATACATGACAAAGTGATATTGTGTCAAAGTCATGACAAATTATCATTAACATATTGCAATAATTAACATCACAAAGGCAAATTCGATAAATATAATGACAAAGGCTTACATATAATATGCAAACCTTGAAATCTCTGACTATGACCTCTCTCGTTAATATCTGTATTTCATGCACCATGAAGACAATCTAAATTTGTTTTTTTTTTACAAATCTGCAAATAAACATTAAACAATGTAATTCCGTAAATCTGCATGTACACGTTGTTGTATAAAAAGTGACCGGGAATTATATCCACCAATATATACATATGTAAGACTTGATGTGTTCTCATACAGAAGTAATTTTTGTGAACATGATATAAGCTACAATGTTTGAAAAGAATCAAAATTTGGAGGGGGTTCTCGAGAAGGGTAATAAAGACAAGCCTTGAGAGAGAAATCGATTTAGTTTTAAAAAATGATACCATTATTTTTCTTTATTTGCTCACTAAAACCATAAGTATACTCTGGTATCGGTACAACATGTGCATTCAATTGTTGTTGATAATGTACGTGGGGCATCATGTACACAAATAATTTCTTGATTGCAAAGAAAGTTAACAGGAGTCTTCCATGTTATCGATAATTTTTTAATCCGAGCACGATATAAAATGATAAACATTTTTATGAAGCAAGGATCTTATAACAGTGCTTATCATTAGTACAATATTGGTATGTGTAGGTTAAAATAGAAACAAGTCATAAGCTGAATATGAATTATTATATTTAAATAAGAAAAACAATATATTTTTACATGTAGAAGAATATGTAATGAAAAAGAAAATATTGCTCTACACAACTAAAATTCTTTCCTTGAATGTAAAGCCATTTTCTCCATAAAGAGAGAGAGAGAGGGGGGATAAAGAGAGAGATAGCAATTTACTATGCTTATGCTTTAAATGGTATTTTTCAGGAAACAACTTAATATTGTAATGGTTTTTTTTATCTGAAACGAAGTTGTTTTGATCATATTAGGAATCAGCATTAATGAGAATGTATTACGGATTAAAAAACATTTTTCATTAACGTTTTCGTCATTAATAAAAAAAAAATAGGATTTTCTCTTGTCTCACTTCAAAACAAAAAAAAAAGATGAATAATCCTGTGTGTTTTTATATCGTAAGATTCTTCATCATGCAGATTCTAGAAATATAGGATTTTAAATAGTATTTTATATTAGATACAGTCGATATTGATGTAAAGCAAATGTCTTTCCTGGTGTTTGTAAATAAATTTACTTGATTCTGTGAAAAATAGATACATTGTGAAGAATCAAGATAAAAGATGTGATCCTGTTTATAATCTTGTGTTTTTGCCGTAAAAAATCCTCATGGAATTATCTTTTACCCTTTGGATGTTGTAATGAACTTAATTTTCTGCAAATACTTAAGAAATCACTGTCTATTTAGGAGTTTGGAAAAAATATATCGTATCGATTTAGCTAGAAAACAATTAAATAAAAGTTAAAACATCTATTTTTTCTTCATTGTATTCATACGCCACTCTTATACATGCAGGTTGACATTTGACCTTTCAGTAATATTTCTATAGAGAAATATACATACCACAGATATCATCTAGAAGAAACTAACACGATAAATTTTTCAAGTGTTTATCATAGAGAAAACAATTGGAAATGGAAACATATATAGATATTGCTAGTAAACAAAAAATGAATATATATTCTAACGAGCAAACCAAACATTTAAAAAACGAAAACAATCAAGAATATATTTTTAATATTATTGCAATTTTCATTATGTCTTCTTATAAAATGTACATGTAGCACTAGTAAAGATAAAAAGCTCAGATTTAAACAAGTCTAAATACACCATATCGTTATTAAGTTACAGAATCAATATATTGTAAGTGTTTATATTTTAAAAAGTAAACAAGTTACACATTCTAGAAGATGAATCATCCAGTAATAAAAATATAATTTTTTTCCCCTGAAAAGACATCAAATAAAGTTCATTTCAGTTACGTTAAATACATGTTTCAAACTGATTGATGTTAGGTAGAGTAAAATATTTTTGACAATGACATGAAGTGGAACATTTGTACATTTGAAGAAAAAATAGGTGAAAATAATAAAAAAAAGTGCATGAGGATTGAGATTTTAGTAATTTTGACTCAGTGAACTCTCTGCCTAAAACAATTTTTGATTAAATTATCCATTTCAACAATTGCCTAGTACTATTTTACCTCTATTTTCTTTTCTGGATAAGGAACACGACGACAAATCCTAGCAAGATACCAAATATTAAACCAAAAATACCTGTTCCTACTGCAGAGCCCAGCACGTTTACCACTACAAATTAAGAAATGGTTATAGATAGTAATATAAAATGGTTAAGTAAATGAAAAACATATGTATGCTGGTTAATAAGATTCAAAGTCTTTACGATTTTAACAAATTTAAATGTAATGCCACACTTGCATATCCTAATAAAACATTGGTAAAAAAATCTGATATTGGATAATATGCTTTACTGTAAATGTTCATACAATAAGTTGTTTGTACAAGTTCTCTACCGAAAAAGGAATAAGAATAAATTATATATATATATTTTAATAATTTACACATATAAACCTACTTAAGTGAAAAAATGAAGATTTTAGAATTAGATTAGAATGCAAGATTATTTACACAATTTTGACAATGCTATGGAGATTTAGCATAAATACCGTATAGCCGGATTTTTTGGCGGGACACAGATATGGCGATTTTAGGTTGCCAAGGTATACCACTAATTTTGGTGTATAATATTTTGGTAAATTCAAATTTTTACTTTAAAGCCGCAGGTACTTTATACAAACCGCGCTCTTGTTACACCTTCCCAATCTGACCAAAGTTGTTGGGAAATCCTGGGAAAAAAACCAGATTCTATGGATAAATCGCACCCCAAATTTGCAATTGCATATGTAGCTATTATTCAAACTGCATAAATGATGCAAAAACATTTTTTTAAATCATAACAAAATAAATATATATGAATTTAAAAACGAAAGTAGGATACGACCTTTTTTTTCTTTTAAAAATTAGTTTATATGTAAGCTACATTAATTTTGCCCATATATTAAGTCTTTGTTGTATTTTTATCGATTTTTGGTTATATAAGTTCATAGATTAAGGACGCCTATATTTCTTTTCTTGAGCATTCCAAGTATGTTGAGATATTATATGCTGACTATGCATTCCAAGCGTTGTTTACGTTTACGGTTGTGTTTACGTGAACAAACAATCCCAAGAGCTATTACTTTCACATATTAATTGATATAATTTTTGAATTATATCAAGTACATGTAGTGTAAAACAATAATTGTTAAATAAACTTTGTTGCTCAAGATTGTATTGGTCATAAAAGACAGGTGACTCGAAACAAACATGACCTTTCTCTTTTTTTCTTTAGGATTGATTGGAGTAAAAGTTTAATCCATTTTTTTTAAAAAAAGGTTAGGATAAAGAATTATATGTAATTATTTTAATTTATTTAAAATAATATAAATTGTATGGATATATCGACATGCCGTAACCATCATTCAAAAAATCGGGAAGTTTACAAACGCAAGGCGTGCAGACTATAAAGAATAAGGTTCACTTTTGTCTTATTTGGCCCTGTGTATTTCTGAAAAACTGAAAATCCATAGTCTTTAGTTAACAATGCATTGAACATCACTTAGATTTTTGGTGACTCCGTATCTATCAAAAATGACGAAATTTTATGGCTTGTCTATGCTCACTCCTCCATGGCACCTGATCCCACCTCTGATGTTTCGGAGGTCCGTGTTTGCTCTGCTCTTATTTTGTATATTTGTTTAATGGACGTTGAGATTGAATACTGTTCGTTATTTCCATATCCTTCTCCTCATTATGACTTCACGAATTGCGCCAATTCCCTTATATTCTGAAAAAAGTGTACAAAAACTGCAAATATTTAAAGCTATTTTTAGATATTTAATATAGAGCGCAACTACTGATCTAAAATATACAACAAGTAAATGATAGAACTGTTTTTGAGGATTAAAAGACATGTTTTATTTGTTTTAGATAAGAGAGTACTTGTTCTCATATAATTTCTCTTCACGGAAAGTACTCAATTATACCTGTTTACCTAAAAATTCAAGAACATTGCAATTTCAAAAAGCCAGTTCTCAAGGATCTGGACTTTAAGGAGAAAATTTTTATTACGATATGAAAGCACTGTTTCTCTCTTTTTTATTTTAATGCTTCATATGGAAAATCAAGTGTTGATGAATCAATTGGTATACAGGGCCATTTTATGCATAAAGTTTATTTTGATGATTTTTTTTATAAATCGACAACATTATATCCCCGCCAAATAACCGGCTATACGGTAACTGTTTCATTTTTATGTGAAAAAAACGTTGAAGTTACACACAATTTTTGACATTTGTAGAGAAATTTCATCAATAATTTCATTTTTGTGTGGAAAAAAGAACGTCAGAGTGCGGGTAAAAGTATATAAATTTTGAATCTATTTGTTTAAGAATGCGGAACATTGTTTTTATTAATAACAATATTATTAAAGATTTAAAAGACCTATAATTTCAAAATTAAAGATTTAAACACGAACATCATTATTAAAGTAAACGTGATTATGTAAAAATTGAATAGAGGTGTTTTGTATATAAGTGTGGACAATATTTAAGGAATTATAAAAAGCGTAAACTGAACCAAACCAGGTTAGCATCGAATAATTAGGCCAATAATTGGAGTCATTCCTTGTAGTTTAATTTTAAAACAGTTCAACAACTGTGGGTGTAAAATTGTGTTGGTTTTTACGAGTTCAAATTTGCAGCTCAATAATACATTCCTAGTTACGGAAGTGATATGAAACAAGGGGAGGTAATAACTGATATACAGATCTAGCAGCCATGATGTTTGTGTACAAGAGGTAAAATCGAGCTACTGATTGAAGTTAAAGGTACATTTGTTAAATCTGGAATTTCCCATGAATTCCAAGGACTGCAAATGAGGGGATTGTATGCATACAGATGATCAAGCTGGTTGTCAAGAGGGTGTTTCCCCATACCAAACCAGGTTATTAAGAAATAATTTGCGTTCCTTTTTGGTAATCAACCAATGAGAGACTAGAATACATGTAGAAACAAAATTAAATTATAACATTTTAACGTCAAATGTTGAAAGTAAAACTTCTGAAGAATTTGAAACGAAAGTGCTAACCTTATTGCAACATGTGTTGTCGGTGTTACTTATATATATATATATATATATATATATATATATATATATATATATATATATATATATATATATATATATATATATATATATATATATATATATAGGCCATATATTACAGAAAAACTCATTTAGTACGAACACGGATATACATGTAGCGAATTTACGGATATAGCAAAGTCTTTTTGGATCCCCAACTATGTAAATAATTTAATGAATTTCTTACACGGTTGTAATGAATTATGAATATAGCAAAGTAGTTTAATAGGTCCAAATGACTTCGTTATAACCTAGTTTTATTGGTTATGGAAGATATTGCATTTAAAATTATGCCGGTGCGTTTATAGAAGCGTCAGAACATTATAACGTAATTTGACGTCTTCCTACATCTATTGTTCAGATTCTGGATTTGTTTTTTTTTTATTGTCTATCCTTAATATAACGAGAGTTCTATCTAAAAGTATGGTTTACAAAAGAGTACGTAGTTCAACGTTTTTTGGGGAATGTATTATATTTGGTTATAATTACACAAATCATAGTATTACCTAACCTACTATATAAGTTGTAATTAGGCATTTTGAACTATTTCTTGATTTATTTTTTGCTTTTGCGTGATCATGAAACAGTCGAACTGTTGACCGGGCCACAGAATGAACTGTTGCCTGGCTGAAATATCCATTATGACGTCAAACTCAATTTCCCGTACTTTACAGCTACATAACATTGGATTATGTATAAAATAAAGCAATTTAATGCATTCAATTTGAAATTATTATTTGAAAAGTAATCCTGATACCTATATAATTATATGTTTAATTTAATATCACTATCAATGTAATACTATGCCCCTTTCACTCATTATAGATTTTTGCGTTAAACGTCCAACTCAGCGTGTTATATTCAAACCTTCAAGACATTATTATGTTGTTTACAAGTGAGGCACTGATAAATTGATATTTTATCAATGTATTGTTTTTAAACCAATTGGGGTGAAAATTTGATTAGTCTTTTGTTTAGTGTGGTATCAAGAAATAAACGCTTTTGCCGATTTTATTCTAAAATCCAATGATTATCATGTCTATATCATCATTTTTAGAAATTATATAGTAGGTTAGGTAATGAAACACTTATTTCATGACAACTCGGGAAACAGTCAAACTGTTGTCCCTCGATAATGGGGAAGACCTGCGAAACTGTTGCCCTCGGCTTTCGGCCTCGGGCAACAGTTTACCAGGTCTTCACCATTTCCTCGGGACAACAGTTTGACTGTTCCCCTCGTAGTCATGAAATAAGTGTATACTGTGTGCTATACGGGAGATTTCAAGAATTAGAAATAACCCCAACACGTAACATTGATTCATAAGTATTAATATATTAATATTGTAATATAAATATTTTGTATATATATACCTTCACAATATGTTGCAAAAGAAGATTTTTTAAGCATATCTTTTTTAATTGAAGATTAAGATTATTACCAATTGCAACAGAACCCTTTTTTGTGTGACTAACCTTGATAACATTGTTTTTTCTCGTTGTTGTAAAAATGACCAGATCGGCAGGAGCATTTTCGGTTTCTTGAGCAGACTCCTCCATAAAAACCACATTGTTCGCTAAATAGGCATTCCTCACCATATTTTGAAGCGCCGTTTTTAAAAAGGGTTTCTAAAGAAATCTTAAGAATGATTAAAATAGCAATTTAAAAAAGACAAAAGCAAGAGAATGGGGACAGTTTTCTACAATATTTACCTTTAACTTGAAGAAGCAACAATTATTGAATGTATATATTTATTTATTAATTAGGTATCATGATTAATATGGATTTATATGAGGTATTTAAAAAGCATTCGTCAACATACCAAGTACACATTTATCAGCATCAATATATTCCTTATATCCATCTACACATGAGCAGCGATTCCTTAAACATTTTCGTCGATCATTTGACCTATAGCACTGCTCGTCTGAAAAGCAACTTTCTCCAAGCTGCATATTTCTTTTATCTACAATGTAAGATAAGGAAATTTTGTTATTGTATCTGCTTGCTATTGCAAGAAGGAAAGTTCTATAAAAATGACGTAAAATAAATAATACAAATTATACACAAATGTTCGTATATATTTATAAATTCTTTTAATTTTTGTTAAATAAAATTGAAAAAAAAATATTTATTAAAAACGTTTTATATATAAACATATACATTACGTACGGTAAATACTGTAATCGCACTTTCCTTGAATGGATACCTGTAAATAACCAGTTCCTAAGCTTCTATAGCAGCAATATATTTTTGAGATATGAAGATATCCCAGTGCTTTGTCTGGAACATTTGATGAAACATCTCCATTGTAAATGCATTTACTAAATCGACGAACTGAAGCGGTCATGGAACATGGAATCATACAGTTTCTCGTATCTTCAAAAATGTTCATGTATACATGTATTTACAAATCTATATTAAATTACATTATCAAAAAAATATAACGCTAATAAACTTAATTAACAGCATCAAAGATGAATACTTATTAAATTGATTGGTATCGCATGCCACGATTTCCTTAAATAATCTATAGTCAATCAAGAGGCAATAGGGCCACTACGCTCACCTTTTGTAAATTTTGGATTCTTTTACATCAATCAACATGAATTCCTAAATATGTGAATTTTTAATCCAGTTTTGTGCCCCAGGTTATAAACAGGAACCTTGAACAAAAATGAATCTTCTACACCGGTGGGATGTCAGATAGCTCAGTCAGAAGAGCGCATGCTACATGATCATAAGGACGTGAGTTCGAATCTCGGCGTCACCCGCGCGGCGCAGTGGTTAGAGCGTCTCCTCTAGAGTCGCGAAGATAGGAGTTGATCTTTATGTTGCGGAACGTGGAGACCGTTACTTCGGATGAGAAAGTATAAACCGAGGTCCCCTGATGCAGTAGGTACAGGCACGAAAATGATTCCTCGTTGCTGAATGACAACAATCAATCAATGAATCAATTAATCAATCAAATCTCGGCCGCTACTAAGTCGATAAAAATAATGGATAACAACTGTCCCTTCGCCTTGCTTTCTGCACTTTGAAGTAAACCAGCCCGCGTATCATGGCAGGCGTGGCACAATAAAAATCATTCACTGTTCAATTGACATCAGTGCCAAGTAAAGATCAAAAGGATGAGGTGACTTGTGGCCCCCGGTAAATTGACAAAAAGTTAAATGTACGAATTTTACTCAAATTTTTGTATGAAACTAATCACTGATATGTATACCTATATGAGATACCATTTGTAATAAAAATAGAAATGTGATTTGAAAGATATACATCTTTTATTTGGGTAGAGGTATAATGTTTACATCCAATTCCCATTGAATTTTGACCCCGCCCCACTCTTTGAAGCCCTTAAAATATACGAGCGCAGATAGTTACAACTTTCTTCTTTGGCTGGTCACTGTATTTTATTGAAATCTACCTTTATGTGAAAGGAGAAAATTATACCTAACTGCGCTCACATGTTATTTTTCTTAAAATGTAAAAATCTAGCTGGCCTTTTCCATTATGAACAGATCGACGAAACTAGATTTTCTGACGTAAGAATAAATTCATATGCTAATCGAGGCACTGGCTATTCTTTCTAACTGACCAATCAACTAAATGAACTTCGTTACGAGTGAATACCACAAAAATACTACGGAAACATGCTTGGAGTTTTACTTCTTTCCGATAATTTTAATTGCATTTGAGTCACAGATAAGACACGGATCTACCTATGTACAATTTCCAAGACGACAGTAAAATTTATATACAGTTACAAACAATTGATAATTATACATTAGTTTAAAGTTTCGTAGCGTGTTTATTGAGCAATACGCTAGGTCTACATGTATTCCCGAGTGTCAGTGAATACAAGTTTCATGTGCATTTCTTGTCCTAAAAACCGTAAATGCTGAAAATCCATGCATATTATAAATATAAACAGCCTTGACTGACCATTATAAAAGTTTGAAATGTAGAAAACTGTAACGGTAAATTGACCTAAACCACGTGTCTGTGATAAAATGTAAACGTAGTAAACCATCATGCTTTGTTGTTCTGTCATCGGATTGGACAATGACTATGTGCAAAATAATAACAATAGCCATATTAGGTCTTCTCGGACACGCATATCCCTCTATTGTATAAGACTCGCCCATTCTCTTACCAGAGAAGAACATATTCTCACAATCCTGGCCGAATTTAGCTGTGATTGGGTCCAAAAAATCAAAGATAATGCAGTATTCCTTAAAATGTTTCTGAACTATTGAAATTATTCAAAAGGCGTCATATTTATTCACTCATTTTAAAAACTACAAACATCGTTGTAGATTAAATACACGTATAATTAATCGTGGAAAAAGGGGCCCCAGATAGCAGTTATGCCACATCATCCTTTAAATCCCTTTACCACTATGTGATGTGGTCTCTATATGAGTGAAAAATTCTCGATGAGAACACAAAGCAATATACAATCAATATCAATTATTTTTTAATTACTATGATTAATCTTGGCTATGGTGCTTTTTAGAAATTATATTTAACAAGAGGCCTTATAGGTAACCTTAGTATATAACAACTTTCTAACAATTGAACTTGGTTCGTGATTTAAACCAAAGGCCACGAAATTCACCATTTTAAAAAAGGCACCACTGCTTATCATAATTATACATTTAGCATACTTCCTCTGGTTACTTAATACCTAGAGGAAGATCAAAGTAACAAAATGAAAATGCATTTCCACTTTATAACCAGTTGTGCATCCCACCCCACAGGAACCACTATTCCTGGGGCTAAATATATCTCAAAATTTTAGAAAGTTTATCAGAAAGGACAAGATAGGGTAACGACCGAATTGGGCCCCTTATTTGATGTAAAAATCAGAACACTTGTAGAGGTGGGATAGTTTGTAGTTAAGAAGTTAAAATAATACATGTACTTACTTGAACAAGAGGCCCAGGGGCCATAGCGCTCACCTGAGCACTTATCGGCTAGGAAAAACACAAATCAGATCAGAACTAAAAGTTAACTGAGGTTGAAGGGGGGGGGGGGCTGAATTAATTTTAACCCCACAGGGGACCATGATTTCAACATGCTAGAATCTACACTACCTGAGGATGATTCCATATTAATATTACTAATCATGGCTTTGAAGTACTTGAAAAGAAGATTTAAAAAGGTGTCCCTATATTTTCCTATGTAAAACTTTGGTCGGACATTTTGGCCCCACTCTACCCCCGGGGGTCATAATTTAAACAAACTCAAATCTACATTACCTGAAGATAATTTCACATGTGTTTCATCTTTACTGGCCCAGGTTGTTCAATGGTTCTTGAGAAGAAGATTTTTAAATTTTTTTTCCCTATATATTCCTATGTAAAACTTTGATCAGCCATATTGGCCCCACCCTACCCCAGGGATCATGATTTGAATAAACTTGAATTAACACTACCTGAGGATGATTCCACAGTACATGAGTTTCATCTTAACTGGCCCAGTTGTTCTTGAGAAGAAGATTTTTCCCTATATATTCCTATGTAAAATTTTGATCGGCCATATTAGCCCAACCCTATCCCCAGGGGTCATGATTTGAACAAATTTGAATTTAAAATACCTGAGAATGATTTCACACGAGTTTCATCTTTTCTGGCCCAGTGGTTCTTGAGAAGAAGATTTTTAAAGATTTTTCCTGTATATTCCTATGTAAAACTTTGATCGGCCATTTTGGCCCCACTCTACCCCCGAGGGTCATGATTTGAACAAACTTGAATCTACACTTTTAGTCTACCTGAGAATGATTCCACATGAGGTTCATCTTTCCTGGCTCAGTGATTCTTGAGAAGAAGATTTATATAGATTTTCCCTATATACTCCTATGTAAAACTTTGATAAGCTATTTTTGCCCTGCCCTACCCAACGGGGTCATGATTTGAACAAACTTGAATCTACACTTTCTGAAGATAATTTCACACGAGTTTCATCTTTCCTAAATCAATGGTTCTTGAGAAGAAGATTTAAAAAAAAAAAATCCCTATATATTCCAATGTAAAACTTTGATAGGCCATGTTGGCCCCACCCAACCCCCATGGGTCATGATTTGAACAAACTTGAATCTACACTATAAAAGGATGATTCCATTTGAGTTTCATCTTTCCTGGTCCAGTGGTTCTTGAGAAGAAGATTTTTAAAAGATTTTCCCAATATATTCCTATGTAAAACTTTGATCAGGCATTTTGGCCCCACCCTACCCCGGGGGTCATGATTTGAACAAACTTGAATCTACACTACCTGAGGATACTTCCCTATAAGTTTCATCTTTCCTTTCATAGTGGTTCTTGAGAAGAAGATTTTTAAAACATACCATCAAATTTTCATTATTTCTGTATTATCTCCCCAAGAATTAAGGCGTGGCCCTTTACTTGAACAAACTTGAATCCCCTTTACCTAAGGATACTTTGTGCCAAGTTTGGTTTAAATTGGCCTAGTGGTTCTTGAGAAGAAGTCAAAATGTGAAAAGTTAACAACGACGACAACGACGACGACAACGACGACGACAGACAACGAGAAATTTTGATCAGAAAAGCTCACTTGAGCTTTCAGCTCAGGTGATTAGTATTAATTTTGATTCAAAGCTCACATGGAAGCCACTAGATGGTGCAGAATTAGGACAATTTCCAGATTTGACTCAATTATGGTGGAATTTCATCATATTTGAGAAACTTCTCTCTTCGGAAAACATAAAGCACAAGCTTGCCTATCTGAGATTTTTACACAAAAACTGATTCTGATATTAGTGTATAAAATATTTAAATTTTGGTTGATAGGTAAGCGTGTGCTCTTTGTTTTCCGAAACAAAATGTGCTGTAAAATGTGACCTCTGTATATTCAGATTTCTTAGAACCAAATGCCCATTTTGTGGCAGTGGTAATAACAGGTATATGGCTACAACTGTTGGATCGTTCTGAAGGACACCTAAATTCGGGGGTCAAATACTGGTCTTACCCTATCTTGTTCTTTTTTTCATTATAAAAAGTTTATTGATACCAAAGAGCCGATTTCAAAGCATTAATTTATTTTCAGACTATGAAACCCTCCCCCAGAACCCCTTACCGAGGGATCCAAAAATTTACCATTTTGCTAGATGCACCTTTCCTCATTATAAATATATACATGTATATACTTTGATCATTGGCATTACACGCAGGAGCAAAGGAAAAGATGTTCAAAGAAATAATGCATGTTCCATATATTATCAATTGATTTCCGCCCTCAACTTGAACTCCTGAATAAGAGTGCCTCTTCCAAAATTGTGAATTCCATGGCCCCTGGGTCAGGGGTTCTGGTGTTAGGGCGGGGCTGTAATTGATTGTATAGTGAAAATGCATGACTCGGCTAATGACATTTTTCCTACTTTCTACTTTTTTTTCTAGAGTTTCTCAGATTAAAAAAAAACATTTTATCGCTGCCCTGATATCCTAGAATGTCATTCTTTTTTTTAATGAGGGTTGACTGTCTCCTGAAATTGATTTCTTTTCAACAGAGGAACTTATTACGTTGTAAATTGGGACAGAAGCGAAGTAAAACTTTTTAATTTGAACCTCTAGAATTTTTCTACTTTTGCATCATTTTACTCAGGATATGACTACCTTATGTAGTGTATTGCGTTTAAATGATGGAATATTTACTTGCAGAGTGATCCGTGTTTGGCTTTTTTTTTTTTATATTTTTATAAATTTGAAACCAATTACGATATTTACAAAAATATACTGAGCAAAATAAGTTTAGCAATTAAAGGTATTTAATATATCAAGTAGAAAGAAGTAGACAAATAATTTATAATGCATTTGAAATGTTAAATTTTTCTCGTATAACAAAGAAAAGGCAATATTTTTGTTGAATCCAAGATGATGTGTGTTTGCCCTTGCGATGCGTGATTGTTGATGACGTTGAGTAAGTGATATTGCTTTGAGAGGTCTTTGAGCTCGAAAAATGGCTGAACGTTGCCTGTTTCCTACAAATTGTCCGCATATCCTCACTCCAGTAAAACGGCATAACTCTGCTGCAACTTAGGGAGCAGCCATAAAACTGTAACGTCTCGACGTTGTAACAGTTAAACGATCATTGCTAATTGTCGTTTTTCGTGGACCTTTTAAGCACTGGCGATTGATTACGTGTTCAGTCGTTCGGAATCCGTTCGATAGTCGACATTTGGTGGACTGATGCAAGCAAAAGTGTTCAGCGACATCTTTTTATGAACAACCAATTATTAGCATCCCTATAGTCCTTTAACGTTCATTTTCGGAAAGTCCTGGTGTTTTTGCCATTAGACGTTTTTGCAGTTTTACACCGGTTTTCTTTTAACAAGCATGTTCAAAATGTTTTTCTAGTAAAAATTTTTCCCGGGCCATGTGCGTTCGAGCGTAACCTTTTGTTTCATTGAATTGTCACAACGTTGGATAAAGCGGTTTCTGCGTGTCCAATTAAAAAAATAAATCTGTCTTTTGTTATCTTTATCTCTATTGTTTTAAAGAAGAAGCATAACAAAACAATTAAGAAAAATATTTTTAAACCATACATACGGAAAAGCAATTGCTAAACTTATTTTGGTCAGTATATATACACAATAATTGATTTTTTTTTGTTGAAACATTTCTACATGGAAAAATGCTATTGATTTTTAGAAAAAGAAAAAAATTGCATCCAATTCTTCACAGTATACATGTATATTTCATTTGAAATCACTACAAAACACATACTGGACCGATAGTAATAAATTGGCATTTTGTCTTACATGTCACATACTAGGTATTTTTATAATTAACCCTGTCATCTCTGGAATGTATTCAATTTTATTAGAGATGGCAATTCTTAACCGGTTAATCGATTAATCGGTCGGAACGATGCTAATCGGTTAGGAAATACGTAATCGGTTAAATATATGTAAATTTAAACTTATTTTCTTGAAATTCACTTTTTTAAAAGGAAATCACTTCTTAAAGTTCAAAGGGCGTTTTTACATATCTTGTAATTAAATAATTTGGAGGTAATTATAGCTCTCCTGATTGAGGTCACAGGGTAATTGGTCAGTTTGTAAAGTGTTATTTGCTGTTTTTAAAACATCATTTTGTTAACCCGACTGCCCTGCATCTGATTTTTTAATGATGAAGAAAAAATCACAATTTAGCACTTTAAGTTAATATGTCTATATTTTGCCGTTATCTATTAAGTTATGTTATATTAGAAAAAAAAAACAGATAAATAAATAAAGTGAGAGTTCAGACATAGTTTTGATTATGGTCACAATGCAGAATAAACTTCTTTTTCGTCTGCGTTTGAAAAATCTGTGTCTGATTCTCAGGCAAGATTCATGGTTTTCTTCATTTTTTCTTGTAAAATGAAATTAAAATAAAATATACCCACATGCACATAAAATATACAGATCAAAATAATTTATCAGAATGAAAATTAAATATTGTCTGTAACTTCTTTTATAGCTTTCTTGTGTATATGAAGAAACGTCAAAATATTAATCTTGATACGACTAACCGGTTAGTCGGTCGGAACGTCTAACGGTTAACCGATTAGCAATTCTGTAATCGATTGCCTTCCCTTAATTTTACTGAATATGAAACTATAAGGGGTGAGATACTTTAAATTTTTATTACCTTGAGTCTTATTTTGCACAATCAGTTGTCTGGTAGCTACTGCAGCACATCTTTCATAATCATTAGTAGTTTTATTTAAAGTCTGTAGAAGAACCAAAACGTCCTCAGCACACAATCTGATAAAGTATAGTGAAACCACCATTCAGATCAGAATAAATTTTGGCATATTAAGAGTCATACACATATCATATAAATATCATATGTAATGAAATGTTTTGTTGTATGTTTGTGACGTCACCATGTAAAAATAACTTCAATATGTAGATCACTTGTGACAAATACTATTTGACTCAGTCGTACATGTACTCAAGCAACGAACCTCTGGAAAGTTAAATTTATATACTGGAAATTCCTTTGCAGTAGTATGAAAAATATGGAGAGAACAAACTTTGTGCAAGATCAAAATCCACAAAACAATACAAAATAAGAGTGGTGCACACACGGACCTACAAAGCATCAGACCAGTTGTATTGGAGGAGTGAGCGTCCCCTGCTAACCGGTCCCCACCGCCGTTTGCTCCTTGTCATGATCGGGAAATAATGGAAAAATCCATCGTCAATTCAGTGTATAAATAATGGACTGATAATTAGTATGAAAAACGTCAGTCAGCATTTGATTCAATGATAAATAGTATTTGCTGACAAGTTCATGGTATCGACCATTAGATTAACTGATTGATTGTATGTTGTTTAACATCCCTCTCGAAACTTTTTTCACTCTATAGAGAGGTCACCATATGCGGGTGAAGAGCTACCAATTTAGACCTATACTCGGCACTCAGGGCCATTGAGAGTGAGGGCTCTTTATCGTGCCAACGCTACATTGACACTGGACCTACACTTTTTTTAAGGTCATATCCGAAAGACCCGTGACTTTCACTTCTAGTGCCGAGCGCTTGGCGAAGGAACAGGAACTACCTATGTTTACGACTTAGGTATGACGCGGCGCCGCGAACGAGAATCGAACCTGGGCCTTCCGATCACGAAGCGAACTCTCTACCAGTAGGCTACCGTGACCGGTATGTAGTGTGGAAAAGTTATGTTAGCTATATCAAACTATAGCTAATCATATAATTTTTCCAGTTATATTTGTAAATGTTAAACATTAAGCACGGAGGAATACAAATTTAGAAATAAATGTTTGGTTTTTTTTTAAAGAAAGAAAAGGAAAGATTTTTGAATCTTTTATTTTTATTTAGTCTTGAAGGTGTATTTTTTTTATTGGAAAAGAAGACGTTTATTCGTTTTAGAAAAAAAACTTCATGGTTCAGTAATTTGATACGCAGATTACTTACTTTACTGGAGTGGAATCAATGACCACAAGAGTAAAGCTGATGTGAACGAAGTATAACAAACAGCAGACGATGTGTACTGAAATGTAAAATTTTTTCTCATGTTAAATATATGAATTATTGATCTCGTTGATTTTTAGATACTTTGTTATTCTATTTATTTATGCACAATAATGTTTAAGGATTAACATTCTGTCCGCAAGGCTAATATTTTCAACATGTTGGAGAAAAAATTACCCAATCTTAATGTTTTCGCAGAAGTCATTTCTTATTTGTTGTCTTGTCTTTTCTTCTTCATTGACATCAACTGTTTGCCCTTCTAGATCTTAAAAAAAAGCAGAACATCATTAATTTTTAAAATTTACTTCATGGTTTATTGTGTAAATTGTTAGATTAAGAGGTATTTGGTATACGATGGACCCAGAGTGATGAACACATGTAAGCTGAACACGTTTATTCTAAGACATAACAGACTCGCACACAAAACAAATGAAATTATCTGATTGGCTAATAATGATACAGCATCAACTGGTTTTACTAATAAATGAAAGTCAGTAAAAGGTCAAACTAATAACAGGAATATAACATCCTCCTCATCTTACAAAAAAAAATGAAACTGTCATTGAGATGTAAACATAATAAAGCTTATACAAAACTGTTCATTTTTTAACATCAATCTGAAAATCCTTAAGATGCGAAGGTAGGTTAACTGTCCTGCCAGATCGCGTCTTCACTGCTGAATCAGCCTTCGGAGCTGATGTGGTAACACGAGCATCAGGTAAGTTTGGCATCGGTGCCAGAGGTACAGTGATACGTGGTTGCACAGGCTGTGGGCTGATCTTAACTGGTGACTTGGGTTTAGTCAGTGTTTTTGGAGTAGGTACTACAGACGGTGCAGGCACAGGTATGTTAGGTGAAAAGGTCATCACTGGAGGTTCATTGGTAGCCTTAAGGGGATGAAGGATGAATGGTCACGTGACTCAGTTGATTTACGTCATAATCTCTGATAAAATATGTACAAAACGAGATTGAAACCACAGTACTTGTATAATTTTTTTGACTGTTTGTTTGCGTTCACCATCTAGTATAAAAATATCTGAAAACATTCAAAATTTCTTGCAAATATTATCAAATTGCGGAATAGATTAATCCACTCTGCCGTTTCCCTACTCTGCGCGTCCAGTGCGTCTTTGACGTCATAGTGGATCTCTTAGTTCAGTAAGATCATACACGGTAAAAAACGGGTAGTATAAAATCATAAAAACGGGCCATAATATGTACATGGTAGGGTATTTTGTAAATTTCAGAACGCAAAAAATATTTTTACATGGTTGTTGACGGAAAAGTTCTGTGGGTTTGTCTTATTTCGCTTATTTCAGGAATGTGTGACGTCATAGTTGGGTTTTCCCGTACTCGAGAAATGTAAACATAACACGTTTTTCTCATGATCATGACTCGTTTAACTTTGCCCCGTGGAATATTGAGCTCAGCTTCACCAATCGATATTTTTACAGTTAATCAATACAATGACGACCTTGAACTTCGACGTAAATTTTCAAATATTGAATGATAGGATTTTTTGCAAATTATTTTTTTTGGTTTAAGTTGTCCTAAAAAAGTCGTAAATTTCCGTCTCCAGATGTGGTGTTACAAAAGAATCTTGCTTTTTCGAATTTTTAATCCTATTCATACTCTAAAATATTTTGAAAGACACATTTCCGCTGGTTTATTTTTTATCAATGGTGAAAAATTTCAATTATCGACCGAGTAATGGACCCAGAAACACGGAGAATAAAAACTCCGCTCAGACACTGTGGGGTATGGTATTTGTCACTCAATATCTCAGAAATAAGTCTAGCAACCTATTGATATGTCTGCTTTATAGTATGTAGGACATACTAAATAAGATATATACAAAATATGAAAAAAAATAAATGACAGGTATTTTTTCAGCTAAAGGTCCTTCATCCCCTTAAGGTGTACTCGATTGCGTCGGTATATGCGGTCTCCAGAACTGACTTCATAGGAGCGATCATCTAGACGACGGATGACTTGACCTTTAGCCCAAGGGGCTTTACGGTTGACGAATGGTTGAAGACGAACAACATCACCTTCCTCGAGAGGCTTGAGGGCCTTTGATTTTCTGTCGAAATAGCTTTTCTGTGTTTCCTGTCTCTGCAAGATCTTACGGTGAATATCATCAGTCTGTATGCCTTCTGGTCGGAGTAGGGTGGTTGTCATTGGTAAAAGCGTACGTGTACGGCGACCAAGACAACGCTGTACAGGGCTTGTGTTCTGTCCTTGGGTCGGTGTGTTCCTGAGATCAAGAAGTGCCAGATACACATCCCTTCCGGACGCCAGAGCTTTTTTGATGATAGTCTTTGCTGTTTTTACTGCAGCCTCAGCTTTTCCGTTGGCTTGAGAATTTCCCGGACTACTGGGCTGATGTCTGAAGTCATACTCTTCTGCAAAGTTCAGAAACTCGAGACATGAGAATTGGGGACCGTTGTCCGAGACGACAATCTCAGGTAGTCCGTATCGAGCAAAATGATACTTCATTCTCTGGATGACATTGATTGCAAGTGTTTGGCGCAGTTCATCAACCTCAAAGTATCCAGAGAAGTAGTCAACGAGAATGAGATAGTTGATGTTGTTGAGCGTGAAAAGGTCAACACCAACCTTAGACCATGGTCGGTCTGGAACATCATGGGGCGAGAGTGGCATCTTGGTATTTGCCACTTCCATGCTACAGCATGTCTCACACTGTGAAATGAATTCCTTTATGTCGTTACTCATGTTCGGCCAGTAGAGACATTCAGCTGCTCGTCGACGGGTGCCAGTGATACCTAGATGAGAGCTATGGAGTCTTTCTAGCATTCTTTTACGGAGAGTCTGAGGAACTACGATCCTGTCTCCACGTAAAATGATACCATCCGTAAACGAAAGTTCACTTCTGAAGGATGCATACCGTCCTACCACGGGAGGTAGTTCACTAAAGAGGTCAGGCCAACCTTCCACAATAGTCTTACGAAGACCCTGTAGTGTCTCATCTTTAGCAGTGTGGAGTTGTATCTCTTTGATACGCTCAGGAGAGACGGAGATATGTTGAATAACATTGATGTCAATTATATACATATGTCAAGTATGTCATCCTGTTTGCCCATTCCTGTGTCAGATGAGTACGCACATGACAATGTGTCTGATATGTGTATTTTCTTGCCCCTGTGGTACTTAACAGTTATGTCATACTTCTGGAGTCGAAGTTTCATTGCTTGTAGGCGTTTTTGAGCTTTCCAGAGAGAGCCTGGGATGATAGTCTCTAGCGGTTTGTGGTCAGACTGTACCACCACATGTCGAGCAAATGTGTAATGATGAAACTTCTCCAATGCAAAAACTATGGCCAGAAATTCCTTCTCGATCTGAGCATAGTTCGCCTCAGTTTCAGTGAGTGCTCGGCTAGCATATGCTATTGGCTTTCCTTCCTGTAGATTGATTGTATACTGTTTAACGTCCCTCTCCAGAATATTTCACTGATATGGAGACGTCACCATTGCCGGTGAAGGGCTGCAAATTTGGGCCTATGCTCGGCACTCATGGCCATTGAGCAGGGAGTGATCTTTTCCGTGCCACACCTGCTGTGACACGGGGCCTCGGTTTATACGGTCTCATCCGAAGGACCGCCCCATTTAGTCGCCTTTTACGACAAGCAAGGGGGTACTGAGGACCTATTCTAACCCGGATCCCCACGGGACCCTTCCTGTAGAAGGGCTGCTCCTAAGCCTCTTTGGGACGCATCACACTGTATGGTAAGTGGTTTCTTATCATCGTAGTATTGGAGATGATTTTCAGAGGATAGTATTTCTTTCACTTTGTTGAAAGCCTTACGTTGCGGTTCGTCCCATCTGAACTCAATGTGCTTACGTTTGAGCATGTTTATCGGTTCCATTATTGTAGCTAATGATGCAATGAAGTCTGATAGGAAGTTCACTGTTCCACATAGTCTGTGTACACCATGTAAGTCTGTTGGTGCTGGCATGTTGCGAATGGCAGCCACCTTATCGGGGTCTGGTAGCACTCCTTTGTCAGTTACAAGGTGGCCCATGAATCCAACCTGGGAGAGTCTCAGCCGCATTTTCTTCGGATTGAGTCGGATACCAACTGCTTGACATCGCTGGAGAAATGCTACTAGCTTTTCATCATGGTCTCTCATGGCCTCTTCCTTAGTCTCACCAACACCATAGAGTAGTACATCATCTGCGATGTTCAGAATCCCTCTCAAGTCACCTATAGCCTGGTATAGACGTCGCTGGAACATCTCTGAGGAGACACTGGTACCAAATGGGAGTCGTAACCAACGGTACCTTCCGAATGGTGTGTCAAATGTAGTCATGTGACTACTTTCGTCATCCAGCCTTACATGCCAGTAGCCATGACGGAGATCAAACGTTGAGAACACCTTTGCATGTGCCAGGTCTGGTAACATCTCACGGAGTACAGGGAGATGAAAATGTTCACGTTTTAGTGCTTTGTTGAGATGCTCTGGGTCTAAACATAGTCGGAGTTCACCGTTTCTCTTAGTGGTACATACAAGGTGACTGAGCCAATCTGTGGGCTTGTTAACAGGAGCTATGATGGCCTTCTTTGTCAAATCCTCTAGTGCTTCCTTTAGTTTTGGTTTCATGTGGACTGCAACTTTCCGGACTGGCGATATAACTGGTGAGACTGAGGGGTCAACCTCAAAATGTGCTACTCCAGGGAGTTGTCCTATTTTGTCCTCAAATACATCCTTGTACGCAACAGTCGGACAGACGGAGTACACAGAGTTCACTCGCTTGAATTTGTCCTGATTTATGGTAATGAGTCCCATTTGAGTACATGCATTGAGTCCGAGGAGTGGAGTTAAGTCCTCATTGACAACTACGAACTTGACTTTGTACTTGGTCCTGTTCTTGTGATTGACTAATTTCAGAATACACTCCCCGTGAGGTTCCACACGCGAGCCATTCCACATGACTAGAGTACTGGTCGATGGAGTAATAGTAGTGTCACCAATCCATTTCTTTCCAATAAGATTGTTAGAAGCACCGGTGTCTATCTGAAATGCTATTGGTTGATCGTTAACCATGAGTTCCGCACAGAGACGTCCAGATACACCTGCAATGTTAGTACTAACTTGTCTAATCAAGTACTCAGGCTCCGCATAATAGTCATTGCCCTCTTCTACACTGTGAACACGAGTATTAACACCTTGCTTACAGTACTTAGCAAAATGGTTTTTCCTTTACACTTCTTACAAGTCTTTTCGTATGCTGGACATGCTTCTTTTTTCCATGCATGTGCGCCACCACAATACTTGCAATGGTTTATTTGTCTCTGAGTCTGTCCTTTGTGTGGTCTCTGTTGTGGAGGGGGTCCTCTCTGGGGCCGCTGAGAATGTTTAGAGTCACGTGGAGTTTTTACACTATGAACAGAATCCTCCTTTGTGTCTGTTGATTTGCCTATTTCCGATGCTTGCTGCGTAGCTGACTCATCAGCCTTACAAATGTTTATGGCTTTTCCCAAGTTGAGTTGTGATTCCGCAAGGAGTTTGCGTCTTGTGTGTTCCTTGTTAACACCACACACTATTTTGTCACGGAGTAAAGAGTCCTCGAGTGCACCAAAATTACAGGACTTGGAGAGTACACGGATTGCCCCGAGAAAAGTATCAAAAGTTTCCCATTTTTTCTGGGAGCGAATGTTAAACTTGTACCTTTCATAAGTTTCATTTGTAGTCCCAATGAAGTGAGTTTCAAGCACTTTGAGAATACGGTCAGCATCTTTGCGGTGAGCTGGGTCCTCAAATGGAAGCGTTTCCAGTAGTTCTAGGACTTCTGCGGTCAAGTATGATTGGAGAATGGAAGCTCGGATTGTCGCATCCTGTTCCTTGACACGAGCGCCGACTTCGTACACTTTCCACCCGCGCTCAAAACGGCGGAAGTTTAGAGCTGCATCACCTTCTAGAGAGAGTTTTCCTGGACCCGGAACACTTTGATATATAGTTCAAAAATGAGCTGATACACTCAGTGACCTCATGTGTCGATCGAGTTGACAGTGTTCTGGTTCCCGAAATAATGAGAAAAAATGCACAAAATAGTCACAACTTACGGTTGACGGACCGTTTAGTTCAATATTCACAAGTTTACCGCTGCCACCATGTTAGATTAAGAGGTATTTGGTATACGATGGACCCAGAGTGATGAACACATGTAAGCTGAACACGTTTATTCTAAGACATAACAGACTCGCACACAAAACAAATGAAATTATCTGATTGGCTAATAATGATACAGCATCAACTGGTTTTACTAATAAATGAAAGTCAGTAAAAGATCAAACTAATAACAGGAATATAACATAAATAATATCCTCTCAGATTAGAAAAGGCAACGCATTATGTAAAGAAAACAAAAGTAATCAAGCTCAAAAGTCCACTTAAAACAAGATGTGTTTGTAAAACACTGATGGCCCCGTATGGCAACATAGCAAAGATAAAGCTTTTCTTAAATGCAAATTTAATTAATTGATACCAAAAGTAGGGTATTCTCACTGGAAAACAATTGTGAAATTTGAAAGTAAGCTAATATTCAAGTTTTTTAATAAGAACAAAAATCTCCAAGGTCATGGTCAAAAGGTCAATGTAATTAGTATCAAATGAAAGGTCTTGCCACATAAAATACTTATGTAGAGCATAAGTCATGGTCAACGTTCAATTTCTTAAAAAGTAGGTCAAACTCCAAAGTCAAGGTCAAAGGGTCAAAGCTGTTGTTATCAAATGAAAGGATTAGGATCAAATATGTAAAGTATGCAAGCACTATCCCTAACTCTTAAAAGTTATGGTAAATCTTTGCTTTTTTAAAGTAGGTCAATCTCAAAGGTCAAGGTCAAAGGGTCAAAGTTTTTGGTTCCAATGAAGGGTCTTCTCACAAGCATTACATATATGAAGCATAAAAGCCCTATCCTTTACCGTTCAAAAATTATGGCCAAGGTTAAAGTTTTTTCACAAGTACGAAAATCTACAAGGTCAAGGTCAAAGGTCAAGGATTTTGGTATCCAGTGAAAGGTCTTTTAAAAAACATTACATATGTGAAGTATAAATGTCCTGGTGTTCAATATCAAAAGATATGGCCAAAGTAAAATTTTTAAATTTTCATGTAAAAGTGGGTCAAACTCCAAGGTCAAGGTCAAAAGGTCAAACTTGGTACCCAAAAACAGGTCTTGTTACAAGAAATACACATATGAAATATGAAAGGCATAGCTCCACTAAATCAAAAGTTATGGGTAAGGTTAATTTTTTTGCGGACAAGCAGACAAACAGAGAGACAGAGAGACAGACAGACGGACAGACAGACAGACAGACGGACACGACAAAAACTATATTCCCCCGAAACTTCGCTTACGGGGGCATAAAAATAGAGCAAACAATGACCTAGTGATGATACATAATGTTTTTTTTTTTTTTTTTTTGTACATATTGTGGTCTGCGAAAAATGTACATGTACCTACCCTCACTGAACATATTATCGTTCATCAGTACACATTGTCGCCGGCTAATAAAGTTACAAATGTGCATATTGTCCCTCGCGATATTATATGCCTCACCCTCACTAGTACTTTACATATTGTCGCCTCTGAGATATTGTTGTTTATAGATAGTAGTAGTTTTGGGAATAAAATTGGTATGTGAGAGGCGGGATCAGGTACTCTGGAAGAGTAAACATCGTCTTTCCACAGGACACACTCGATGTTTGCACCTTAATTGGCATGATCGGGATCTAGAAAACTGACAAATTTGTAGAAAAATCGGTGTAAAAATTATGATTTTACAGTTTGAATGACTGTTAGAACAGAAAAATCCACAGGCATTTCGATATGAAATTAATGATCTTACAATTTTCTAGAAAAACTTCAGGCAAGATTTGCCTTTATAATAGATTTTATTTGCTAATGCGGTCAATGTATTGACAATCGGATCTGCAAAACTTTTACTTTATACGGGACTGTTGATACCGGTATTTATGCGTCAACAACTTGTACTCAGCAGGTTGCTGCGTTTTAAAAATAATTCATTCTTAGAACATGTTCTAACGTTTCGAATCAACAAGGGGACATTGTATACTGCTACATAAACAAGGACTCCGCAAGTGGAGTATCCCCTCGCAAAAAAGCATATCAATTGTGATATGATTTATTACAGAGAAAAAAAATCTTCATGACCAGTTATTTATGTATATGTTATAGAGGTGTTTTATACTTACAGTTCTGATACAAGATGTGACAGGAGGACAGACGCTAGGTTAAGTGATCCCCAAGTAACGCTCTGCTCTGTGGGTAAAACAAATCTCTGCTTTCCTGTTTGCAAAATCAAACTTAAAGATAATAATAATGGTTTCTATATTCTGAAAAAAAAATCAATATTACAGGCATTTCCATTTTTTGATACATGTACATGCATTCCTTGTAATTTAATTTTTTCTCTCTCTCTCGATTTTTCAACTGATAAAAATCACATGATGTGAAAAAGTACAACTCCCTGCTCTACTTCTATCAGATATGAAAATAAATTATACATTTGCATTTGCGACATTCATTGTTCACATTAAGAAAGAAAACAATTGCAAATTGAAAGCTGTTAGTACATGTACTTTAAGTTTAGATAGGCAGCTTCAATATAAACCTTTTGACAACAAAAGCCTCTATAGAGTTTCATGAGAGTACTTTCATTATACATACACTAATTGTAATAAACCTTCTACATTATTTCTTTTCCTTCACATTAAAGCGTAGTAACAAAAAGAAGAAAATAGTGTTTTATCAGGACGTCATTAGATAATTAAAATTAAGCATATGTCCATAAACTAGTCGACTTACCAGATTTTACCATCAGGAAAACAGTTCACGGTTACTACGTCTTTATTTTTATTCTTGTAAATTTAAAATATGAGTCATTGCCTTGTGCAGTGAGGCTGAACACTGTTAATTTTAAAGGGCTTATGTTATCCGCACGGCTTTTAAATTCCCAAACTTTTTTTCATGCATTTAGTGAGATGAAATCGAAGGAATGCAATAATTAACATTGCTGTAAGATATACACACAAGTGGGTGCATCAATGATGTAGTGCATGAACGATAAAAAATAATGTATTATACATGTATAAGGTGACTTCTGATCTCTCTATTGATGTACTACATGTATACAAGGTGACCTATAATATTCCTTTTAATATGCTATATAAGGTGACCTCTGGTCTCCGTTTTGATATGCAATATTTGCTACACTGTAACAAATGGTTTCTACAGTGGTGGTATCTGGGTACAGATTTGGTCACTCTTGTCTCCCTTTTGTCACACCATACTTGATGTACTCTTATCTATGTTACAAGAACACATTGTTATATAATTCCATCTGCAAGAAATTGCACCGAAAAGATCACTTTTGAAGCCAAAGCAGGCTAATGAAAAAATTGATGTGTCCAGATAACAAGGGATGTTCGCTTCTGTGCATCTAATCAAGGAATCACTGTCTAGTTTGGAGAGGGCATCAACAATAGTTGGAAACATGGGATAATTTGCATAACGGGTGAAGTCCGTTATGCTAAAATTATCCCATGTTTCCCACTATTGTTGATGTTCCTGGCATACTCTCCAAACTAGACAGTGATTCCTTATATTTCCATTTCATTGTGACATAAAATTGTAGACTTAGACATTTAAAATGTAGACTAATAGATTTAAATTACACGAGGACTTCCATGCCAATTTCAATCGTCCTCGCACACTGACGTCGAACACAAAGGCAGCCGCACGAGATTTATAAGCATATTTGGCCTCCTTATCGTCAGACACAGAGACAGATGCGAACGAGATTTGCATGCGTATTAGGCCTCCTTAGCTGCTGACCTATCAACCTGCCTAATTTACATTCCGGCAGAGTTATCAAGATATAATCTCCCCCAACTTTCAAAAAGTTATCGCAGAGAAAAAAATTAGAAATGGGAATATTTTCATATCAATCGTATCATCTCGAGTCTTTTCGTCAGAGGTCGGAAAAACAACCTCGAATGTATTAACATCACCGGATGTTAAAAGTTATACATTTCCTGTGTATTCTAATATAGGATAGACGGAGTAAGAACTCCATTCTATTTTATGTTTTAGGTAATATCACTACATTGAAGTACAGATAAACTCCATATTCCACAGATAAAAGGTATCCGTGCATTCATTTCAAAGATCATGAAAAGAGGGGTTGTCATTGCGTCTATGTAATGAATTCGAGTTTGTTTTCCCGCTAGTTGGAAATTAAAGGCCAAAGAAAATGCAATTGATCCCATCTCTGTAATTCATAGGAAAGTTTTTTTAAAAGCTCTGTTTCAAAACATAGTCTTCATACTTAGTAATGTGATTTTCTACAGAGATCGAATCCTGTTTGGTATCAAACTTTGTTTTTCTTTGTTCTTATATTTGTAGCTGAATATGATCAGTTTCTTTGAAAAGAAAACAAAATTAGGTTATCACAACTAAATTTTGACTGAATCTTTTTTGCTTGAAGTTCTTAAACAGTGCTTTGCATTGTTTAAATGGATTTCTGGGAATGATTACTGTTTGTTTTCTCTACATTTAATTTAACACTACTGAGTGAGCAATAAATACACTTTTTACGTTTTCGATGTAGCATAATTTTAAATCATCTTCAGGTTTGATTTTCGCTGATAAATTTAATTTCAATTGATTGACAATTTTGTCTTGTTATTTTCAACATTTTTAAATACATATTGATGGTGAAGCGTATTGTCTCTGTTTGAATAGGCTGCTGCTGTATGGCGTAATCGAAAAGTCCGTTTCAACTAGACAAAATTTATTAGAACATGTAAACAAGCATGGCGTAAATTGTTAGCATAAATTGAACATCGAACCCAATCAAATATTGTTACATCCCCTTTTCTTTAGTTAGAATAATATGGACATTGAATAAATTTATAAATGCTTAAAAATGACTAGAATAAATATATCTTAACTGGTATACTGAAGCAATGAAATAACAATATGACTAGAACTTGGACTATGGGTATTATATGGAAAATGGTAAAAAAAAAAAACAACATCAAGGAAATGAATAAAGCGTTCCTAGCTACACTAACAAAATCATCTTGGCATCTACTCAAGTCAAAATGTCTATCAACAAATCATGATTTAACAAAATCATTGTATCTAACCGGCGGTTTCATTTCACGTCCAAAACGAATAACGGTGTTCTTAGGCGCAGTTCCTGGCTTTGGAACATCGGGTGCAACTACCTTGGCATTATTTGTCTCACATGGAAGATACATGGAATGTCTCTTGACACGGGCAACTCACGTGATTTACGCAAATGTTATCTGTTTCTCGTATAGTTTGCTCCGGCCTCGGACAATACCATGTATGATTTCCTTTCCGGTATTGCTTCTGTAACCATTCCTTTCTCCCATGGTCTATTAGGGGTTTTGACTCGGACAGTCTCACCAACTGATTATTGCGATAAAGGGTGTGCAGATTTGTTTTAATACTCTGCTTGTTTTTGTTTGGCATAGTCAATCTTCTAATAAATTTTTGTAAAAGAGATTCAAACTCCAAAGTCTAAAGGTTAAATTTGGTGGTACCCAAAGAAAGGTTTTATCAAAAGCAACACCTGAGAGATATAAAAGTTTTTGCAAGGTTATAGTTTTTGCGGACAAACAGACAGCTAGACAGTCAGATGATTGGACTGAATAATATATATATATATATATATATATATATATATATATATATATATATATATATATATATATATATATATATATATATATATATATATATATATATATATATATATATATATATATATATATATATATATATATATATATATATATATATATATATATATATATATATATATATATATATATATATATATATATATATATATATATATATATATATATATATATATATATATATATATATATATATATATATATATATATATATATATATATATATATATATATATATATATATATATATATAAGTTAAATTCTTGGTACAGTAAAAAATACTTAAATAAATAAAAACAGAATGCTGCAGTCTAAATTGAATAAATTTAATAAATATTTATATAATTAAGTTAAAGAAGTCGGTTCACTTTATGCATAAAATGGCCCTGTAGATATACCAATTAATTGATCAGCACTTGATTTTCTATTTGAAGCATTATAATAAAATAGAGACTTTGTGCTTTCATATCCTATTAAAAAAATTCTCCTCAAAGTCCATGTATTGGAGAACTGGCTTTATGAAATGGCAATGTTCTTGAATTTTTAGGTAAACAGGTATAATTGAGTACTTTCAGTGAAGAAAAATAATATGAGCGCACCTTCTGATCTAAAAAATAAAACATGTCCATGAATCCTCAGAAACAGTTCTATCATTAACTAGTTGCATATTTTAGATCAGAGGTTGCGCTCTATATCAAATATCAAAAAATAACTTTAAAAATTGGCCTTTTTTATAGACTTTTTCTGAATATGAGGAAATTGACGCATTTCGTGACGTCATAATGCATTGACTAGCCAGAAAATGACGTCATTTTTTATAGGATCGCAGTCACCAAAGATCTAAGTGATATTTTAATGCATTGTTCACTAAAACTATGCAGCTTCAGTTTTTCAGAAATTCACAAGGCCAAATAAGGCAAAAGTGAACCTTGTTCTTTTTACATGCTTTTATTTGTTTGCGTTACCAAGTAGAATTTTTCCCTCAGGGAAAAATTCCAAACTTTTACTTTGGCCATAACTATTGAATGATTGAAACCAGGACTTTCATATTTCACATATGTATCTTTTGTGGTAAGACCTTTCATTGGATACCAACAAACTTGACCTTTTGACCTTGATATTGGACATTTCCGTACTTATGAAAAAAAACTTAAACCTTTGCCATAGCTTTTGAATGGTAAGGGCTAAGGCCTTTTTACTTGAAATATATAATTCTTGTAAGAAGATCTTTATTGGAAAGGGAATTTTGATCTTTTACCTTGGAGTTTTGAAAACAAACCTTGGCCATAACTTATGAAGGGTTGGGGCTTTCATACTTTACATATTTTAATCCTGGTGACTGGACCTTTTTCCACAAACACAAACACATCTTGATCCTTACATTGAGAAGAGATTAGATTTTCATATTTGATATATACATTACATGTGACAAGATATTTCTGAACGTGCTATGATTTCTGGCTTCTTGACTTCGACGACTGACCGTGTTATTTTATTTTTACATACGAGGGGTGATCAAAAAGTTCGCAAACTATCTCTATATTTACAAAACCACAATTCAGATCAGAATGAAATTTGGCACACGTAAAGTCATTCACATGTTCTATAAATAAAATATGTAATGGGATGTTTTCCCCGTGTTTGTGACGTCACAAGATGAAAATGACGTCATAAGGTTGATCACTTGTGACAAAAAAATGGTTGACTCAGTCGTATTCGAGAAACGAAAGGCTGTAAAGTTAAACGTGTATCTTGGAAATTCCTTTGTAAAAGTTTATAATATTTGTACACGATTTAATAAGACAAAAGACTTGCCAGAAATTTTGTCATTAATTGAATTGATTGTTTAAGAGAAGGAAGGGAGATGTTTTAAAATGATGTTTGTTCTGTTGCCCAGTGAATGCAGACGTGAGATGTGTCCTTTGTTATGCAATTCGATATGAAAAATCGCCAACTTGCAGTTAGGAAAATAGATGAATATCTTTACATTAATATAATAATCAAATCCCTGAAATATCGTTTCTTTAGACTTTAAACATATCAGATATGATAAAGTGAAGGCAGTCATACTTTATCTACATGTAATAAACAACGCTAAAAAGACCGATGACTTGGGTTTTGATGGTCACCAAGCTCATTCTGCAAAAGGATATCATTACCCATCCATTCTATTGCCGAGATTAGGCAATTTCTGACAAATGGACTGTTTTTGTTGGTGCAAAAAACAACTTACATGTTAAGAATTATAATTGTCGGGAAAAAAAATTAAGCTTCTGTGACAGAGCATGTCACGTGACCACCTATATCATGTGATTCGCGCATGGACAGAATGGTGGCAGATGCACATTTTCAACACTGAGAGCCTATATCATTTCTTTTTTGGAAATTTTTCAATTAGTTCGCGAACTTTTTGATCACCCCACGTACTCGCCTATTAGACGGTCCGCCTATAAGTCAGCTGTATATTTTAGGTTATTTTCCAGGAGTTTGCCAATGATCTGCTTAATTATAAATGGGTACAACTTTTTGTCAGAATCAGATGACAATAACTAATAAATGCTCTGATGTTTTAACCTGATTTCAATTAGTATTTTTAGAATTAAATAAGATTGATTGATTGATTGTTTAATGTTTAACGTCCCTTTCGAGAAATTTTCACTTCTATGAAGATGCTACCATTTGCTGGTGGAGAGCTGTAAATTTTGTCCTATATTCGGCACTAAGGGCAATTTAGTAGTGAAGGATCGTTTTCGTGCCATTGACATGGAACCTCGGTTTATACGGTCTCATCCGAAGGACCGGTCTCCACGTCACACAGTTGGATTCCAACCCGCGACGGAAAGATTAACTCATTACTTTGCGACTCTAGCGAGTGAGTGAATCAATGCAATGAGTATATTTTAATAATTGCTTACTTCATAAAAAAAATCAGCAAAACAATTTTAATTTCTTGGTCATTTATATTTGAGGAATGAAGCTTATTTTAACTTATTTTATATTATATTCGCTTTATTAACCGCGTACAAAACCAAGGCTATGTATATAAAGACTAAGTTAACCTCAAAGCATTTCTTATGAAACACTGATGACCCCGAATGGCAACATAGCGAAGATTAAACCTTTCTTTAACGCAAATTAAATATATTGGTACCCAAAACAGGGTCTTCTCACAAGAAATACGATTGTGAATATGAAAGTCCTAGCACTAGTACCTGTTCTAAAGTTATGGCCAAGGATAAGTTTTTGAAAGGTTGGTCAAACTTTAAGGTCAAAGGGTCAAAGTTGATGGTTGATTAAGAAAGATCATGACACAAATATTACATATGTGATGTATGAAAACCCTATCCCTAACCGATCAAAATTTATGGCCAAGGTTTTAAAGTTTTAAAAAAGTACGTCAAACTCAAAGGTCAAAGGGTCAAAGTTCTTAAAATTTAATGAAAGGTCTTGTCACAAGGATTGAATATGTGTGGTATGAAACCCTAGCCTTAACCATTCAAAAGGTATAGCAAAGGTTAAAGTTTTTAAAAAGTTGGTCAAACATTAAGATCAAGATCAGAGGGATTAAAGTTCTTGGTATCCAATGAAAGGTCTTCTCACAAGAATTACGTCTGTGAGGTATGAAAGTCCTAGTATCTATCGTTAAAAAGGTATAGCTAAAGTTAAAGTTTTTCCATACTAGTAAATCTGCAAGGTCAAGGTCAAAAGGTCAAAGTTGTTGGTATCCAATGAAAGGTCTTGCCACAAAGAATATATATATGTGAAATATGCAAGTCCTAGTATCTACCGTTCAAATGTTATGGCTAAAGTAAAAGTTTGGATTTTTTATGTAAAAGTGGGTCAAACTCCAAGGTCAAAAGGTCAAATGTGGTTATACCCAAAGAAAGGTTTTGTCGAAAGGAATATATATGTGAAATATGAAATTCATAGCTCCACTAAATCAAAAGTAATGGCCAATGTTAAAGTTTAAAGACAGACCGACAGACGAATGAGATTTAATGTCCACTCGCTTTAGCGAAAGCGGGCGGACAATAATCAGGAATGAATGAAATAAATAGTCTTGTACTATGTAACACAGTGTAGATCTATTATGAATGCCCTTGTCCTAACCATTCAAAGTTATGGCAGAGGTTATTTTTTTTAAATGTAGGTCAAATTCCAATGTCAAGGCCATAGGGTTTAAAGTTCTTGGTATCCAATGAAAGGTTTTATCACAAAAATTAAGTTTGTGAAGTATGAAAGCCCCACCTCTTACCGTTCATATGTTATGGCCAATGTTAAAGTTTTTATATAAGTACATAAATCTCCAAGGTCAAGATCAAAGTTGTTGGTGTACAATGAAATGCCTTGCCACAAAGAATACATTTGTGAAATATGAAAGTCCTAGTTCAAAAGTTATGGCCAAAGTAAAAGTTTGGATTTTTTGTGTAAAAGTGGGTCAACCTCCAAGGTCAAGATCAAAAGGTCAAATATTGTGATACCCAAAGAAAAGTCTTGTCACAAGAAATTCACATGTGAAATATGAAATTCATAGCTCCACTAAATCAAAAGTAATGGACAAGGTTAATGTTTTTGTGACGGGCGGACAGACAGACAGACGGACAGATGAGATTGAATGCCCCCTTGCTTTCGCGAAAGCAGAGGACAATAAGGGAGTAAAAAAGATTTACTGGAGTAAAAATATTTGATTGTGGTGTAGCGGTTGCCAGTGTTTCATTTTATAGCAGTAAAAATGATTTTAGTGGAGAAAAAAATACATAATTGTGAGTATTGTAGCTAACCATAAGCGCGCTAGACCACTCAGTCATCTAGGCAAGTAAAAAAAAAACAAATTGCTTTCGATGTCAGTGGAATTCTTAAGGCGCCGCCCAACACTATGGTCATTGAAAGTGAGATACAGTTAATTAATGCCTATACATGGTCTGCTTTTAAGATGTGATCTCAAATGTGAATTTACATCTAATCTAGTGTTCATCTAAATAGTTTGATATTTTCCCCCTAATTTTTTAATGTTTTCAATTTAGAAATGAAAAACGACAATTACCTTTATCAAATTTTTCCGTTTCCTAATGATAAAAGCTATGTACCAATTGAACACAGAACATAAGCAAGACCTTGGTTATATCATCACTGAGTGCAATTAATTAAGTTACTCAATAGTTTAAGAGTTGTTGTCAAATACGCTATAAATAAAAATTAATTTCATTCCAGTGTCTATATCGGGAATCCTCTGATATAATGTTTCAATTTTTATTTGGTATATTTTGTGATAAAACTATTAAATTTTTTACTCTGCTTAAAAAGAGAGATGGAATATGAAATCTCAAAGAGGTTGGAGATGTTTGGAGAATATGAGAAGGCATTAAAAAATTTAAATCTTCAATCAAGTAAACTTATCCAAAGCTTGGAGGAACACAAAGAAACTGTAATCACATTACAGAAAAAAGTTTCAGAGAAGAAAAACGAAATTGAGTTAAATAGGTAAAATTAAATTACATTTTGATATTACAGAAGAAATAATATAAGAGAAAAAAAGAAAACGAAATTAAATAATTATGTAATTTAAGACACCACATTTTAGTAATACTGTCTAGTGTTCATGTAGTAAAACTTATTAAAATTCGAAGACTTTACCTTGAAATTTCTATAGTATTTTCTAATAAAAAGATCAACTATTTAGAATATTCAATTCCCTTGAATCATGAAGTCCTTTGAAATTGGAAATAAAAATCTTAAAGATCTAATACATCCATAGCAGTAAGACACACACGTACTTCCATTCTCATACTTATTGTACTTTTCCGCAACCAAACTTGTTGACAAAATAGTTGAAAAACATTTTTCAGTTGAAGTTCAGCAATTAAGAGTCTGATCTTATGACTAAAATTAAATGGGATAAGAATTTGTTATTATAAATTATCGAGGTACATTGATATATGCCATACTTTTCTACATACGTTTAATAAGTGAAATGATTTGATTTGCTCTAGACTAAGTGTGTCGACAGCAAAAAAAGACAAGAATCCTGGAATAAAAGACCTTACTGATCCAAAACGTCACCTGGAATTAGCTGAGAGGGTGTGCGAGTTATATGACGGCGAATGGACACACGCCTTGAAAAATTTAGAGTCTGAGCTTAATATTGAAGAAGAAAAAGGAATCAAGATTTTGTTAAAAATCGTTAAGGTAAATTGATAAATATTTATTTTTACCGTATAAACTTGCCTTTAAGTCGTTTGTATTTTTTGAAACTTTTGTTAGAAAGATTGACCCTCTAAAATACCAGTCTTTTTAAATCTCACCTTTAAGTCGAGCATTGAGTTTTAGACCAAAGTTTAACTCCCAAAAATCCGCACATGGGCGAGTATATACTGTACTCTTAATACATTACATTAAATTCAGCGATAACTATTTTGTTTCTATCATTTGTTTGTTTGTTGTTACCGTCCCTGTCGAGATTTGTTTTTACTAATATGGAGACGCCATCACTTGCTGGTGGAAGGCTGCACATTTAGAAATTTACTCGACACTCAGGGCCATTGAACAGTAAGGGATCTACTACGACACGAGATCTCGATTTCACCCGAAGGCCCGTTCTCTATGTCCCATTGTAGGATTCGGAGCCGCGAAGTAAGGATCAACTCATTTCTCCACGACTCTAGTGCAAATGCTCTTACTACCCCAGTACTATGCCATGCTGACGACAAAAAAGAACTGTGAATGCTTTTAAGCATTGAATGGATCCTAGAAATATTATACATTTATCGACCGAGTTGTTCGAGGGCAACATGCATTTTGTCGGACCCAGGACCCAAATTGATGACGGCCTTAGGCAGACAGACGCATTTTGCTCGAGAAAACAATCAATAAATATTAAACCTTTAATTTCAAATAACATCGATTTTAAATGCCTAGTCAGCATAGCATTAGAAATGTTAGACTTTTTTCCGTATAGATTTGTATAGGAAGAAATTTTGAAAGGTATAACAAACGTACTTCTTTCATCACTTTAAACATAGCTGCAGAACCGAAGCTCTCCTAAAAATTTATGACAAACAGTTTTTCCAAAATTCTTACCTCAATTGCAAAAAAGCTAGATTTCAAAAAGTCCTTACTCCTCTATCAATTACTCTCGTAGTTATGTCTGTACGAAGTGTGTTGGACCGAATTATCTTGAAAACCAAACTGACAGTATAAATTGGCGAAAATTTCGATGATCTTAATTTCAGGACCAGGAGGGCTATTAAAACAATTATATTGACTGTTTTGTTGTGGAAACAGTGAAAGAATATGTTAGGAACACACAGTTAGTGATATT
>NW_026935328.1:0-22500 GCF_032062105.1 Saccostrea cuccullata | reverse complement strand
GGTATATTTTTCCATTTATTCTCAAAATTTTTGTCTTGTCTACTTTAATTTTTAAGCCTCTATATTCAGCAATCTCTTGTTTTTCTTGAATGTTGTTGTGTTTTCTGGAAATAAGTGGAAGGTCGTCTGCATAATCCAGGTCTACTAGGTGGACAAAAATTTCCAATGTACGAGGGTTGTCCTTAAAGTTCGTGGACAAGCTAAGAATTAAATAAAAGTTGTGTCATTGATATTTATCATTTGCACATTTTTTATCCTTTACTAAATATGAATGGAAAAATGGAAAATTTTATTCATTTTCAAATGTTTAATTACAATTATGGCTTCACAATTACACTTGGAATGGAGACCCGGAGCACCGCAAAATTATAATTAAAAAGTTATTTATCACTTTATATATTCCATTTATATTTTATAAAATTCCGCGGAAATCTGGATGACTTTTACATAATGAGGTTGACAGCAGTTATAACGTCAAACCTGCAAAATTTGAACTTTCAAAGTTTCAAAATGGCTTAGTAATTTAGGTTTGAATAGATTAAGACAGGATCGGCATTGTTCAAAAAAGGGACGTTTTGGAATAGGTGGTGCAGAGAGCAGTGATAAAATTCTGCGTAGACATCGGAAAAACACATACAGAGACCCATAGATTCTGTAAACAATCGGAAAAACATAATAAAAGAAGCCGTTCATTAGTATTTAAGTGGAATATAATATTTTCGGAGTGATGGAACAGTCAACAGGATCACATGCGTGAAGGAAAACCATTATTCAGAGATTGCAGTGCTGTAAGTTATGAATTTCGTAACGTGACTTTGCCGTATTTCCGTAAATAAAATCGTTTTACGCGGACAGTGGTTGGATTATTTGCAGGCTATGAGACAAGAATTGTTAAGTATTATATACGTATGAAACCTGAATATTTTGTGCATATTTTTATGACTGGTTAAAGAGATATGATATGTCTTGAGTTAAACGGTGACTATGTTGAGAAAAGTGACGTATACTCATATTAAGGATTTAAATGTATAACAGGGCACTTCCGGTAAAAATGACGGCATTTAATATTTACCTAATATTATAGTATGTCATATATCAAAATTCCATTAAAAAAACAACTAACAGGTCAAAATTTGCATATGTGAACAATCAGCTTATATAAGGACGTTTAGGATTACATGTTGCATAAATAAATTATAACGTTGTCTCTTAACGCTATTTGTATTTGTACAGAATGTTTTTGAAGCATGCACCGAGTTTGGAGACAGTCACCTTCAGTCCTTCCCCGATATGCTGATTTTACCTGCATCTTTTATACACAAGGAGAAAGAAAGAATGGTAACTTCTTATTAACAAGAGTCCCAGGGGCCACATCGCTCACCTGAGCACTGTGGCTAGGAAAAAGTAGAAATTGGTTTATTATTGAAAAGTTTAAATCCAAAAGTAGTCCCATGACCAATCATGGCTTTGCTATTCTTGAGAAGAAGATTTTTAAAGAATTTTCCTATATATTTCTATGTAAAACTTTGGGTGGCCATTTTCGGCCCCGCCCTACCCCTGGGGGTCATGATTTGAACAAACTTTAATCTACACTACCGTAGGATGCTTGCATATAAATATGATCAATTATGGCTTTGTTATTCTTGAGAAGAAGATTTTTAAAGAATTTTCCTATATATTTCTATGTAAAATTTTGATCGACCATTGTGGCCCCGCCTACCCCCGGGGGTCATGATTTGAACAAACTTGAATCTACACTACCTGAGTATGCTTCCATATAAGTCTCATCCTTTCTGGCACAGTGGTTCTTGAGAAGAAGATTTTTAAAGAATTTTCCTATATATTTCTATGTAAAACTTTGGTCGGCCATTGTGGCCCCGCCCTACCCCCAGGGGTCATGATTTGAACAAACTTGAATCTACACTACCGTAGGATGCTTGCATATAAATATGATCAATTATAGGTTTGTTTTTCTTGAGAAGAAGATTTTTAAAGAATTTTCCTATATATTTCTATGTAAAAGTTTGGTCGGCCATTGTGGCCCTGCCCTACCCCCGGGTGTCATGATTTGAACAAACTTTAATCTACACTACCGTAGGATGCTTGCATATAAATATGATCAATTATGGCTTTGTTATTCTTGAGAAGAAGATTTTTAAAGAATTTTCCTATATATTTCTATGTAAAGCTTTCGTCGGCCATTGTGACCCCCCTACCCCCAGGGGTCATGATTTGAACAAATTTCAATTTACACTACCTGAGGATGCTTCCATATAAGTTTCATCCTTTCTGGCACAGTGGTTCTTGAGAAGAAGATTTTTAAATAATTTTCCTGTATATTTCTATGTAAAACTTTGGTCGGCCATTGTGGCCCCGCCCTACCCCCAGGGGTCATGATTTGAACAAACTTTAATCTACACTACCTGAGGATGCTTCCATATAAATATGATCAATTATAGGTTTGTTTTTCTTGAGAAGAAGATTTTTTAAGAATTTTCCTATTTATTTCTATGTAAAAGTTTGGTCGGCCATTGTGACCCCGCCCTACCCCCAGGGGTCATGATTTGAACAAACTTGAATCTACACTACCTGAGGATGCTTCCATATAAATATGATCAATTATAAGTTTGTTTTTCTTGAGAAGAAGATTTTTAAAGAATTTTCCTATATATTTCTATGTAAAACTTTGGTCGGCCATTGTGGCCCTGCCCTACCCCCGGGGGTCAAGGTTTGAAGAAACTTGAATCTACACTACCCGAGGATGCTTCCATATAAGTTTCATCCTTTCTGGCACAGTGGTTCTTGAGAAGAAGATTTTTAAAGAATTTTCCTATATATTTCTATGTAAAACTTTGGTCGGCCATTGTGGCTCCGCCCTACCCCCGGGGGTCATGATTTGAACAAACTTGAATCTACACTACCTGAGGATGCTTCCATATAAATATGATCAATTATGGCTTTCTTATTCTTGAGTAGAAGATTTTTAAAGAATTTTTCCTATATATTTCTATGTAAAACTTTGGTCGGCCATTGTGGCCCCGCCCTACCCCCGGGGGTCATGATTTGAACAAACTTGAATCTACACTACCTGAGGATGCTTCCATATTAGTTTCATCTTTCCTGGCACAGTGGTTCTTGAGAAGAAGATTTTTAAAACATGCCACCAAATTTTTATTAATTCCCAATTATCTCCCCTTAAATGAGGGCGTGGCCCTTCATTTGAACAATCTTGAATCCCTTTCACCCAAGGATGCTTTGTAACAAGTTTGGTTGAAATTGGCCCAGCGGTTCTTGAGAAGAAGTCGAAAATGTGAAAAGTTTACAGACAGACAGACAGACGGACTACAGACAAAATGTGATCAGAAAAGCTCACTTGAGCCTTCGGCTCAGGTGAGCTAAAAATGGTATCAATCAAATACATTTGAGAAAATAATCTGGTTCCACAATTGTTTTTCATGTTTTTCTTAGTTTTTATTTCTTTAAATCTTTCCAATATGTTATATCAATATTTTTTCTTTCCAATATTTTAGGTCAATGTCAAGGACCTATCTTCTGAAATGCTTAAACCAATGAAAGATTTTCGAAAATCACACGCAAAACATGCAATAAACCATTTGCAAAAGGTATGTAAAAAGCATTTTTTAAACTATTTATTATATAGTTATGATACTGTTAAAAATAACAAATACTGATTAAATTGAAGAAATTGCAATGCCAATAGGACAAAGATTTAAAGCGTAAATCGTATCTGAACAGTAACAGATTTACCAGAAAAAATACCTTTATTTGCAAATGAAGTTTTGAGTATGTATTATGGTGTCATTTTGTAAAAGGTGGTTGAAATCAGGAATTTTTCTTTTACTTTTTCTCATTGCCACCTTTTCCTTCACATTTAAGCGTAAATATTTTTATTGTCACAGAATCTTGAAAATAAATATGCAAAGACATACAGTACCTGGCCATAAGTCTGTCATAAAAATGGCTGCTGAAATATCAAAATTCAGGAAGCCATTTTTTTTTTCTTTAGCGCTGGTAAATAAATCGCTCTATGCAAGCTGCTGTTGAATAGTTCCTTTCTATAGAGTGTATACAATAATTCTATGACGTCATTTTATAAAAGTGACGCAATATCTGTCAAATATTTAGCAACTGACAAGATGGCTACTAAAGGTAAACAAATGTCTACCCCTATGAAAAATGCGATAATAACTATGTCTGAGAGTGGATACACCCAACAGGACATAGCAGCTATTCTTTCTGTGAGCCAGTCTGGGATTTCCAAGTTTCTCAAGCGATACAAGACGCGCGGATCCAGCGAAAATAAGCATCGAAGCGGTCGACCTAGAAAAACTGATGTCCGAGGAGATCGTAAGATACTTCGATGTGTGAAACTCAACAGACGGCAAACTTTGGGTGAAATAACTGATGAAGTGAACTCGAAGTTACCAAGTTCTATCTCTTCACGGACGGTAAGAAGACGTTTGCGATTTTTAAACTTTACAAGAAGGAAAACCAGGAAGACCCTTACAATTCGATCTGTAAACCGCACCCGCCGTGTAAATTGGTGTCGAGGGAAATTACATTGGACAGTGAATAATAATTGGAAAAAGGTGATTTTCAGCGACGAAACCCAGGTTGTGATTGACCAGAATAAGCGCGTTTACATCTGGAGAAGACCCGACGAAGTATGGCGACCAGAGTGTCTTGGCGTCCGTGGAAACGGAAAGTACTCGGCGATGTTTTGGGGGTGTATTACTCACGAAGGAATCGGAACATTTACAGAGGTAGATGGGAATATTAATTCCCAAAAATACATTAACATTTTGGATACAAATTTATGGCCAGTTATTTTGCGCCATTTCCCGAATGGTGACTATTTATTTCAGGATGATAATGCACCGGTCCACTCCTCTAACGCAACAAAATCATGGAAAACTGAAAACGATATTAAATGTCTTATTTGGCCATCACAATCTCCAGATATCAATGTAATTGAAAACGTGTGGAGAACCATAAAAATACGTCTTCAGAGACAGGTACACAATATTCATAATCGTGAAGACCTCATCTTGAAAGTAAAGGAAATATGGTGGTCCTTGCCTCAGCACTACATTCAGAGTCTGTATGCTTCAATTCCAAGGCGAATTCGACAAGTTATTAAATCTAAGGGTCATGCAACTAAATACTAGAGATAAAAAGGTAAGTGCTTAATATTTATAGAATTTTTTTTATTTTTGAATTTTGCGTTCACGTTGTTCACGTTACGTTACGTCAGCCATTTTATGACAGACTTATGGCCAGGTACTGTATGTCTGTTTCGTGCTTACGCTAGAATTTCCCAGTTGTCATGTTGTTTTATAATGCCAAGTTTTAATCACTGAAATTAAAACGTAATACATGTTTGGCTTTGAAAACTTATTCATTTTCTTATTTATTAGTTTTTTGCTACTGAGGAGGGAAAATCAAAATTGAAGATAAAGAAAAAAGTATTCAAAACCTGTGAAGAATACATTAATAAGTGCATAGAACTATGCTGGATGATGCGCATTCAAGATCCACCAATTTACATGGAAACAGAATACCCGACAAATTCAGATTTTGACTCAAACAAAATGCGATCGTACACGAAAGCGGGGAAATTCATATACTTTGTTGTATGGCCTACCTTCTTCCTGCACAAGGATGGTCCACTATTGGCAAAAGGGGTAGTGCAAGGGAGCAAAATAGAAATAAAAGATGGAAAAGAAACCAATGGCAACAAAGAATACAGTTCGTCAAGCTCTGACTCTGACGGTGATGAATTTACTGACGCCCGGTCAAGAACAGATTCACATGCAGCAGGAGATAATCCTAACGAAACCACCTCTCAGGTTGAAGTCAGAGATGTACCAGAACCAAATCAGCCAGAAAATAAAGAAATGCCACAAGAAGGAGACGGAACATCTAACAATGGCACAAATGACACACAAGGGGGACCAAATGGTACTCATGATACCCCAGAGGAGAAACCAAAAAACAGCGATGAAAAACCAGACCCAAATAACACCGACAGCAAACCAGTATAAGCAAATAATACTGACGACAAAGCAACTGAAACAAATAAAACAGACGTCAAAACAGAAGAAGCAAATAACGATAGGCATATCAACCAATCAAAACCGCCAGGAAGTGAAGCAAATGATCATAAGGAAGCAGATAATTTAGACGACACGAAGGGAGAAGAAAGCGGGGAAAGGGCTGATGAGCAGAAAGTCGACGACAAAAGTCAAAGTCAAGGAGAAGAAACAGATATATAGGTGACTTACTACGCGGACTTTATATCTTATGTCTGTGTACCTTATATCTAAAACAAATACTTTATTTACCAAAGAGTAGCTTGTATCTTCTTGATTTAATTTCGTTGTGAATTACTGTTAATTTGAAATTATTTGAAAAATGATTCCGAGACTGGTAACCAATAAATTATTTTATATAATTAATTGATAATCAACACGTTCTACTTAATTGTTTATTCGATATTTACTTTCGAGATTTGACTACCCAGTAATTCAGAATTATAATCGTGTATTTCGTTGTGAATTTAGCATATCATTCCTTGTCTGTTGATGGTTGTCTTACTTCTATATTGCAAGTCATTATTTTGCTTTTACAATATATAGAAAAATTCCAATGCGAAGGTTGTAATCGTAATATTTGAATACAATTTATTATCATTTATTATTAACATAACTCTCTGTATTGTAGAGAATATGATACTTTTGAAATAAAGAGACATTTGTATAGAATTAAATTTTGAAAATTTGGATACTGAAAAAGCTAAAAAGAAATTTCAGCAAATTTGATATCGCAAAAAAATTACTAGATCAAGCCAAGTGAGAACAGAAGACCTTTCAAAACATCATAAAACTTTATTGCATAATAATTTTTTTTTAAAAGGCCAACTTAAATATAGGTAGCTTCCTCTCCAATAACAATAATTCAATCTGAATTTACATCTTTTCTTTTCGAAATTATATTGTTTAAATACATTAAGTCTCAGACACTGCATACAATAAATTTCACACGGGGCCTCAGTTTTTAAGGTCTCACCCAAAGGACCGGCAGCGTTCACTTAAAAAAGACGAGCGTCTAGGGAAGGAACAGTTGCTACGTATTGTTTATCGACTTAGGTTGGTATTTGCCAAGATTTGAACTCAGTGCCTTCCGACCAGGGAGCAAGCGTTCTACCCTAGGCCCCTGATCCTACTCCTGGTATTCTCTAGGATCCATGTTAATACCAGGTGTTCACACATCTGTATTGTTTGTTGCAATGCCTGGGATCAATCACTGTGTTCTCTTAATCTTTTCATCTGTCTGAACGAGCATATTTATTCGGTTATCACCACCACCTTTCAACTGACAACTGAGAGACATGTAGTGTAAATACGGAGCCAAGTAATAATTTAAGGTATTCAATCCCTAATAGGAACAATTTCATAGAAATTGAATACATAACAGATGTGTAGGCATTGAATACTGTAAATCACTTTTTATTCGCGAGAACTTTATTTTCGCGTAATTACGCGAGACATTGAGCACGCGAAAATTTCATTCTCGCGTATAATAGTATTCCTTATGATTATATAGAGAAGTATTAACAATTCGTGAAAATTACGTCTCGCTGATAAAGTGTCAATGACTATCTCGCGAAAATAAGGTGTCGCGAAAATTTAATGATCTACAGTACTCAGTTTATTCAGACATACTTCCCATTTATTACTACATGTATTAGTATGCATAGTGGGATGTGTCCTAATTTATGACCCTGAATTTTGGTAAGAGTTATCTCCCCTATTTTTAATTAATAAAAAAAAATGAATTAAAAAAATTTTAGCTGGTAAAAAAATTGTTCTCAATTGTCATTCTATTTCTAATAATTCAGTGCATCTTTCCACCACAGGATTTATGGATATTCAAATTATTTGAATTTTTATTTTGAAAAAACGCTTTTTCCCATAGCCTTCAATGCAATCTTAATTAACTACTGCTTAATTAATGACATTTTTGAATCTTTCTCGCGGGCAATCCTTTTCCACTATAAAATGGTTTAATATGAAATCAGAGTATTATGTACTTGACGGACATTTAAGGTTAGAGAATTCTGTCCCATTAGGGATGGAAATCCTTAATACATGCATAAGTATATATTAACGATTGTGAAAAGGGAAATTAAAATGACAGGGAATTGAAAATCATTTAAACCTAATCCGAGATTTCTCTGACTCCAACCCCTGCTATTATATTGCGACTCCCCTGCACAAGTCACAATGTAAATTAAAGCAAGGGTTAGAGTTAGAGGAATCTCGGATTAATTTAAACAATACTCCAGTTCGTAAAAACAGGTTTTAACTAGATGCTGGCAGTTATACGCGCACTAAGGTGTTTGCCTCTAAATACAAACTCCTTCATATTGAGTTTTCGAGGAAAAAGTCAAAATAATTTGATAATTTACACATGTATTCGTCTTGAGCATAAAATTCTCAGGTGACCATAAGCATACATTGCCCTTAAGGGCTTCCATAAAATAAAAAAATGCGTGTAAACCAGTAAACAAAACTGCTCATCTCAATCAAACAAAGGCGCAATAATATTTTTAATTGGCCCTAAGTTTTAATGAGGAATTAAAATATTAATTTTTTTTTTACAATAGATATCAATTAATCAACGTTCGCGGGCATTATTTTCTCCTGTTCCGTCCGCGTAATCAAGTTCAAACCGAAAGTAGTATACACTTACAGTATAATACACACCGATTTTACCGCCTTGTAATGCCGAAGAGGAAATCTAATGAGGAGTGGGGAGATTCAGACAGGCCTAGGAAGAGGTTATCAAAAGGGTACGTAAATCATACATTGTTCTCATAATCTCTTTTCTAGAGAATAAGCAAATCATATAATGACATTCATGAAACAATTGTACTTTGTATTCTCCGATCTGATCAATACACACCAAGTGATGGTTATAAATTGCATGTATGCATATAGTTGGCAATTATGTTCTAATGAATAAAGGACTTTTATGTAACTATTGCACTATGTGCTAGTAACGTGCTAAACATTTTTAGCTCACCTCAACGAAGTTGGGGAGAGCTTATGTAATACCCTCAACGTCGGTGTCCCAGGTTAAGGTTTTTGAAGTTCATGAAAAGCCACCTATTTACAAAAATCTTAATATCAGGTGACTGTTTTGGCCAAAACATATGCCTGGTCGGAATTGAGTTTGTTTTTAAGGACATGATTGTGCCCACTAATCGGACATGGTGAATGGGAGCCTTAAGCTTGTAGTGCATCTTGTCAGACGAAAACAATTTTTCAGGAAATGATTTTGCTACAACCATCACAATTGTTCTTTAAAGAGGACACCAACATGTTTGTATTAATATCGCTATTAATCAAATCTCCACAGTCAGTGTGCCGACTCCATCCGGGTATCACGACTGGTTTAGGCGACGCGCATGCTGGGGATGATGCATGCTAGTATTTTCCTCCAATTTTTCTACTAATAAATTCTGTACACTCGGTTGTTTCGGCCTAAAGCAACTTTCCATACATCATAAAATATACTTTTGAAAAGTTATTCAACAGTCTACAGTCATTTGCCTCGTGCCGAGCCAAACAATTTTTTTCTGTACACTTGATGGTAGTTTAATTTTTTTGACAAAAAGCAGTGTCGGTGATATTGCTTTGAGACACAGGAAACTTCCTTAGTACCTTTATTAATTGTTCTATTGTTACAAGGCGCAGAGGTTGGTATCCATCTTGGATGTTCATTTTAACAGGGATGCCCCAATCTTAAGCATTTTCTGTACTTCGGACCCCCTTATTTCACACCATTTGCAAAGGCTTACACAGTTTCCGGTCTTTTTTTGATAATTTTCTATCTGACTTTAGCTGTCTACGTCGGGCGATAATTTGTTTCGTGGCGGGTAGTACCTTTTTAGACTTTTCCAAAGCTCCACTCAGTCGCTTTTATCAGACGACCATGTATAATAACAAGCACCCACACATGACGTTTAAATATGACGCCACAGACACCATGCTTACATATGACATGTAAAGGGGATTCTCCTTATCTACATGTAGATTCTATTTTTTGTAATATATGTTGGCTTCATGATGAAGCATTCAATAATTTCAAATGCTAAAGAAAAGTTACACAATTCTCCTCAGAGAAGATATGATGCTTGCATTGTGAATTTGTCTACGTAAACCGTTTCTTATCGTGTAAATAATGTGTAATACTATGAAATAATAAGGAAAATAAATCTTACCTTAGTATTTGGTCATATAACCTTTTGATCTTATCATTTTTAGCCTCAGAGAAGGCAAGGATCTGTAGAGGCTCCGTATGTAAGCTACAGGCTCCAAGCCAGTAACGTTGTTTATGTTTTAAAACATGCGTTTCGGTTTAGTTTATTTTCAAGAGAAACCAAATACATGTATATTCAATAATGTTTGCATCAGATGACTGTGCTGGCCAAATCATAACTGGAATTGAATTTCTTTGCTTATATGCTTGAACAATATTTGGCCACGGTGAACCGGAGCGTTGTCATCTTGAAAAACGTAATCGTTATAAAGGGAAATATTTTGCTACAACCGGCCACAATTGTTCTTAAAGGATGTCAATATATTTGTTTGCATTAATGTTGTCATTAACCACAGTCAGTGTACCAATTCCTTCCCAGGTGATGCATCCCCACAACATTAAACTCAAGACAGGTTTCGGCAGTTGATGCATACTAGTACTCTTCAACTGCCTTTCTCCAAATATGCACTGTTTGGCCTAAAACAACTTTGCATTCGACAAAAAATATGAATTTTGACCAACAGTCCACAGTTGTTTGCCTCTCGTCCATGCCACACGGTTTTTAGCTCTACTGGTCAGAGACCAGAAGAGCTTATGCGATAGTAATGCGTCCGGCGTCCGTCCGTCCGTCCGTCTGTCTGTAAACAATTTTTCAAAATGCTACTCCTCCTACAGTTTTGGTCTAATTTCAGTATAATTTGGCACACAAGTAGACTACACTAAGATACATAATTCTGTGTATCGGTTTTTGATTTCGATGAACGGTGTTGCCGTGGTTACTAAAAATAGAAATTTCTGTGAAATTCTTTCAAAATGCTACTCCTCCTACAGTTTTGGTCTGATTTCAGTATAACTTGGCACACAAGTAGACTACACTAAGATACATAATTCTGTATATCGGTTTTTGATTTTGATGAACGGTGTTGCCGTGGTTACTAAAAATAGAAATTTCTGTGAAATTCTTTCAAAATGCTACTCCTCCTACAGTTTTGGTCTGATTTCAGTATAACTTGGCACACAAGTAGAATACACTAAGATACATAATTCTGTGTATCGGTTTTTGATTTCGATGAAAGGTGTTGCCGTGGTTACTAAAAATAGAAATTTCTGTGAAATTCTTTCAAAATGCTACTCTTCCTACAGTTTTGATTTGATTTTAGTATAACTTGGCACACAAGTAGAATACACTAAGATACCTAATTCTCTTTATCGGTTTTTGATTTTGATGAACGGTGTTGCCGTGGTTACTAAAAATAGAAAGAACTTTATTCGGTAATAACCAATATTTGCCCCCCAAATCAAACTTTGATGGAGATATATTTAATTAAGTTCTTAAACAGGGGAGTATATGCTGACTTCAAAACACTGAATATTTTCATAAGTAATGACGCCATATGTACGTAATGACGTCACAAACATGACGTAAATTTCAGTTTTTTATGAATTTTACAGAAAAATGTACATATTTCGTCGATATTTTGAGTAAAAGTCACCGAGCGCATGTGTGTTCAGGATCAATATTTTGATAGAATGTGTAGAATGATAATATCAATGAAATATGTAAATATTGTTCCTGAACAAACTTGCGCTCTATAAATTTAAAAGCTAAAATTGTTGAAATTTTGTCCATTTTGTCCTCTTTCTGAAAAAGGATATAAAATCGGACTAGTTTGTGACGTCATAAAAGCAAAAATTGTGAATACACTGCTTTGACACTATAATATTTTGTGTTAATTTATATTTCTCATACAATATATTGAATTCAGCACATTTCAGGAAGTTTTCAAAATTTGACTTTTGTGGGGGCAAATATATGCAATATACCGCATATAGTTCTTTCTGTGAAATTCTTTCAAAATGCTACTCCTCCTACAGTTTTGGTCTGATTTCAGTATAACTTGGCACACAAGTAGACTACACTAAGATACATAAATCTGTGTATTGGTTTTTGATTTTGATGAACGGTGTTGCCGTGGTTACTAAAAATAGAAATATCTGTAAAATTGTTTCAAAATGCTACTCCTCCTACAGTTTTGGTCTGATTTCAATATAACTTGGCACACAAGTAGACTACACTAAGAACATAAAGAGACTTTATCAACAATCATTATTCTATTTATTGCTGTTGTAAAGTTTCAAATCCCAGCTGCTTAAGTACTCTTCCTTTGCTATAAGTTCAAACCAGTAGAGCTCCAGTCTCGACAGAGACTTCTGGTTTCTGTTTTTATCTCTTATCCGAATTTTCTTCCTGCACACACGTCGGTTGTTATTATTTTTAGACAAATACACAATGAATTGATCTTTTAGACACAGCGAACATCCTACCTTGGTTGAACTGTCCTGTTATATCCTTTAATAGAGTGGTACTGTAGGATTAGCCTTTACAAGCCTCAGAAGATAGCGTTCGCCTCGAACGTCAATTTTTCTGAGACCCCCTTTTTTAACCATTTTCTGTGCTTCTCCTCATTATACAACAGCATAACCAGTCCCCAGTCTACTTTCAATAATCTTGCAGTTTCAGAACAATAATTTCCTGTCTTTCTGTAGCTGTCTTCGATAACTTGTTTCACAGCGGGTAATAAATGTTTAGACTTTCCCATTGATGCATCCAGGCACTTGTATCAGGCGACCATTTGACAAATACCCACATATGACGTCAAATATGACGACGAACGACACCATGCTTACGTATGACATGCAAAGGGGATTCCCATTATCTGTATGTAGAATCTACTAAAGGAAAAATACACCGCTTTGTGAATTTACAGAATCAGATCCGTCATTTTGTTTATAAACTTTTGGCAGTTGGCTGTAGTTTCGCAGAATTTACTATGCAACATTAATGTTAGCCATTTGGTGTCGGTGCCATTTTCCAAATATGTGAACGTCGAAGACATTATTGAAGATTCCTAGTCAAATGATCCAGTAGCATTTTTTTCTTTTGTTTTTGTTTTGTTTTTCCTTTTTTTTTTTTTTGCTATATTTTTAAAAAATATTATTGTTGTTTCAGCACAACTGTAGAGGATGCACTGATCAATATAGAGGAACAGGTAAAAGTGGTCAGACAAGAAATTCAAAATCAAGAAAGCATCCAGGGTCTACACGAAACCATTGATCAACTGCAGAGAAAACTGGAAGCAGAAAGAAGTGCTAAATCAGAGGCGCTTAAGGCTAAAGAAGAGGCTTTAAATCGGTTAATATGATAAGATGAATTTTCAGGAAAAAAACATAATTTCAATAAAATGACTGTTTTAATGTTTAATGAAAAAAAAATGTTTATTTTACAGATTGAGCTCTGTAGCTGCAAATCGACTTCGAGATAATAACCCTGGTATTACTGACCTCAGTGATCCAAATCGACCGATCAAATTAGGAGAAAAAGCGTCTGAAATTTACGACAATGAGTGGACAAATGCTTTAGAAAATCTAGAAGAGTTACGAAAGGCAAATGAAACTGCTTACGATGAAGAGAAAGAAGAGAAAGACGTCGTGTTACTTCTGAGTATTCTAACAGTAGGCACATTCTCACCTCATTAGAAGTAGAATTCTTGTTCCTTTGTAATATGTGTTTCAATTCTATTTTTCATTGAGATATTTTTGTGTATCATTTTTTGCAGGACATATTTCAGATGTGTAAAGCCGATGCCTTGGAACATATTGAGAACATTTCTCGAGTGCTTCTCACGCCATCTTTTGTGAAAATTAAAGTATATTTTAATCTTTTTTACGATAAGAACATATGATTTTTAATTTCAATTTAAAGTCGCTTTGGGGGAAAATGAAACTATAATGAATACACTTTTAAAGTAAGTCAAGTTTAGGGATGTTTCGGATTAATATTAAACAAGTACAATTTTGGATAAAAGATAAATTCCTTTGATTTAGTCGGAAAATTTAAATATGTACATATAAATGGGCTGAATTAAATTGGGTTTTATTAACACTTCATAAGATTTTTTATGTATTTGTTTTTTTTTTCAAACTTATTGCAGCACAAACCAAAAGTTCCCTTGGCGTTTTTGAAAGAAATCAAAGATTTTCGAAAACAGCATTGCACAGAATCGATTCTTCAAAGCTTAACGGAGGTAAAATATTTTTTTAAGTTAAAACAAACACAGATCCATTCTTTGTATTAAATCGACAGTATATAAACATGTATCAAATATTCATAAGATGTTTAGTGATCATATTTGACTGAGAACCATTAAAAGAATGTGTATTCATAGATAAACTCTCTGTTTCGGTTTCAGCACTATGTGGAAAAGCTCCCAGAACAAAATCCAGAACAGCTAACTCCAGAGGTGATTAAAGCGTGCCAGGAGTATATCCACAAATGTGTAGAACTGTCTTGGTTGATGTCAATACAAGATCCGCCTATGTGTTTAGAGTGGCAATTCAAGGGTGGCGATTTCAGATCGGATACAATGCGATCTTTTACAAAGAGCGGAGATAAAGTCCAGTTCGTCGTGTGGCCCGCGATGTATCTTCATGATGGCGGACCTTTGGTTACCAAAGCAATCGTTCAAGGCATGAAAATGGGAAAGAAGAAAAGACAAAAAAATTAGTTTTATTGAATCTGAAGGCATCGAAAGAAATTAATATAAGATTTTCATCGCAACAAGTTATTTGTGTTAAAACTTATATATTTTTCATATAGAACTCATGAAAGTTTTAATGGAATAAGGTACTGTTAGATTGTAATAATATAGTTTTAATCAAATTAATTATGTTTAAGAAGTTATTAAATTAATTTTACTGATACTCGACTCCATTTCTTTTTTTTTTTTTAGAACTTTAAGTACTAGCATGCAGTCCTCTTGATAATGTAATTATGATGCAAACTCTTAATTATAACAGTTGAAACTGAGACAAGGAAAGTCAACAAATGGAGAATTAGAAATGTTACTTCTATTTCTTGATATATTGGCATTATTATCATGAAAATTGTACCTCTACCAAAATTGTAAAACTCGTGACTTCAAGGTTAAGAGTTCTAGTGATAGGCATGGCTCAATAGTTTAGAAATTATAATCCTAAAGAGTTTTCTTCAATTCCCTTAAAAAATGTATCAGCCAATATTAAGAGCATAGGAATGATGAGAGATGCACCTCCTCAAATATAATTTTGAAATTTCGAGGCCCATGGATGAAGGGTTTGAACCCCTATTGGTCAAAAAGTGAAGAAATTGGTTGATTCTTTGCAAACCTTCTTTCTCCGCTAAAGGAAACTGAGTGAATGGTTATGGTAAGCAAGTCTATGTTCCAATATTATTGTTTATTAAATACATGGCCCCTGACTCTTGGCTCTGGAATAAAGGTGGGGTTCTATTGATCATGTAAACAAAAAATTCATGTAATATGCGTGAAATCTTATTAAGCAGAAAACAAATGCATAGATAGATATGATAAGCAAGACTGCCTCATCCCAATATTTGAACTTAGGGCAGTACTCTATTAATCACATAGCGAAAATGCACAATTTATTACATTAAGCGATTTCTCTCTCCTGGGTGCTTAGCAGACTAAGTGCTTGGTTATGATGAGCAAAAGTACTTCTTCCAAAATATAAGATTCCAAGTTCCATTATCAGAGATTCTGGAATTAGGGTGGAGGTGGTTATTGTTCATATAAAGAAAATACGTTGCTTTTTAGAACTATTTTCTCATCTCAAATGTATTTTGCAGTGAATATTTATGATGAGCAGTAGTTGTTGATTCATTGCGCTGGATAAGGGTTATATAAATGGTGTGGGGCTCCATGATGATCAAGTATGATAAAGGAGGTGCCCAATATAAATAATACAGAAAATGAGATCCTGATACCACCAGCCATAGATGCATTGGACATTAATACAATTCCACCCAGTGTAGAAGAGGTGAAAAAGGCTATCGGGAATTTTAAAAAAGGAAAGGCTACTCGTATCTATCAGATAAATGCAGAGCTTTTCAAGCCCGAAGAATACTGGACACCTACCTTGTTGACAAATATTCTACAGAAGATATCGGAATCAGAAGAGACACATACTTTCTGGAGAACTGGTCTTATAGTAAAACTGCCAAAAAGGAGTCCTTTCATACTGTAAGAGGGATAATGTGCAAGAACATGTTCTACGTATGAACAATTTCTAAAACGAGGTAAATTATTGACAAGCAAGTTGATGAAACAAGAATATCAGCAGTCTCGTTTAAGTCATCATTTCGTAAGTTCTATGGTTAATACAATGACCTTGTCAGCAAATACAATTATATCATTGAGTCAAATGCTGACTGACGTTTTTCATACTAATTGTTAGTCCATTATTTATACACTGAATTGACGACGGATTTTTCCGTTATTTCCGGATCATGACAAGGAGCAAACGGCGGGTGTGACCGGTCAGCAGGGAATGCTCACTCCTCCATGGCACATGATCCCACCTCTGATACTTTGGAGGTTCGTGTTTGCTCTGCTCCTATTTTGTATTGTTTTATGGACTTTGATATTGAATACTTTTCGTTATCTTCATATCCTTCCTTGCTCTCGGGATTCATGAAAGTGCTAAGCAGAGTGATACTGAACAGAATCAGAGACAAATCCTCCACTATGGAAATAACAAGCAGGTTTTAAAAAGGGAGGATAGGACGTCTCTTAGAGGGCATCACTAAAATACGCGGCATTTTTCAAAAAAAAGACTAATATTGTTTTCTTTTCAATGTCCATCAAATTGTGTTAATAAAATTAACCAGCATATTCAATGTATATGAAAAAATTTGTTGTAATTCAATATTCATTACAAAAGTTTTTACACGATCATAAAAGGGTATCATAAATTCTGGAATACCCTGAATATAGCGACGGTCAGTAATGTTATCATACTAAAAATACTAAGAAAATATTAAGGTACTCCGATCCTCAGTCAGAAAGGATAACTCTTAAATTTAAAGTTTTAATTCAAAAAGTCTCTAAATAAAGCTTGAAAATGAAATATTTTCATGCAACAACTTTCATTTGATACCTCTCAGTGTGCTTCAAGATTCTTTGAAGTTCCCAGAAAGCTCTTATAAAAAATCGAAAATTTTATCCCATAAAAGTATCTTAAAGTTACATATTTAAAGAAATTAAGGTTTTTTTGAACTATCCAAAGATATCAATGTTTATTATCATGATACTAGCATTAAATTAGAAGTGATTTATGGTGTTTTGCATTGATAGGAAAATCTTTATACGCTATACATTGTAAAATGAGCTAAGTAAATACCGATAGAAGAAACTTAAGTGCCTTATCTGTATAAAAATTGGGCAATTTCTTCAAACAGACTTGATACCTATGCCTTTTATTTCTGAAATATGTTTTTATTCGCATCCTTAAAAATTATTTGAGATTTACTCATTTCCCCTATATAATATGATTAACTTTATTTAAAGATGGAGTTTGAAGAGTTGTCGTGGGTAAAAACACAATACTTTGAGAATTCAGAGACATTTTTGTGAGAATTTTCATTTAGTTAATAACCTGATTTTCAGAATCTGAAGATCGGAGTACCTTAACTTCAAGCCTGTGCCCAAGCATTAATGAAGGATATAAGTAATGTATGATATTAGTATTTTTTGTCGTTCTGGGTGTTTTGAGTGTTTGAAGCATTTTCCCCATAGCTGTCGGGTTTATTGATTGTTCTGAATGATTTCTACACTCGGATTTCAGTCAAAGATTTATTTTTGATAATTTATGAAAAAAGTCATATTTCAGATTGATATTTTGGTGTGGTTTTTTCTTGTATAAATAAGGTTGTTTCAAACAAAAAATGGAATAAAATGTTCGTTATTCGACCATGATTTAAATGTTTATGGATATAGCCTTATATCGACCGCTACCTTTCTAATCACCGTAGCCGAGATAAAAATAGAACAAAAATCCGTCGCTCATAAAAGAAAAGGAAACAAGTTAACTTCCTGAGGATGGAAAAGTCTGGGAAGAGAGGGTTTTTCAGAAGAAGCCATTCCCTTCCGAGCACTAAAGTGAAGAAAGGCCAGCGCCGACAGCAGCCTATTGAAGAAAGGTAAACACAAAGATAATGCATTTGATACATTTATTACTATTTATTATCAAAACGAAAGTAGAATTCGTCTTGTTATATATACTTTAGTTTATTTATTATTTTCCCATATTTTTGGTCAGAAACATTTACCTATGCTAGAAAAAAAATGACTATGAATATTTTATCTGTATATATAGAACATTTCATTAATGAGCGATGTTTACAAAGTGTATCATCATCTCAATATCTGGCCGGGATCCTGGATCCTGGGTCCACTAGTGGTCGTGAGACCAGAGCGACTCATGGACTCAGGAACCCTGTCATCATGAGGATGATCCCTTTGTAGACATTGTATGTAGCCAGTTTACAACAATTCCGGTTGCCGCATCTTACATGTCGTGATGTCTGTCATAGGCGTAGTCACAGGGGGGGCAGCGGGGGCACTAGCCCCCCCACTTTCAGATGTGGGGGGGCAAGAGTATGTCTGTGCCCCCCCACTTTTTAAAAGAAGAACAAAATCACAGCTATTTTCCCCAACATTACCTTTACTATTGGAAATATTCATTGAATGGATTTCAAAATAACTTGCCTTTGAAAAAGTTGGCCTCTACCCCCCCCCCCCCCCCCACGAAATAGGTTTTTCGAGTTTGGGGAACTTTCCCTTTTTTTTTTTTTTTTTTTTTTTTTTTTTTTTTTTTTTTTTTTGTTGTCAAAGAATTTCTGGAGTTGAGCCCCCCACTTTTAAGTTTGGTTTTTTTTTTCAAAGAATTTGTGGAGTTGAGCCCCCCCACTTTTAAGTTTGTGACTACGCCGCTGTCTGTTGAATGGCGTGGACACCTAGAGAAAAATTTTACATTTGTAAATCTAGAGTCACGTTCTTAAGTAGTAAAAAACCCCAAAATTATTAATTTTTACAAACCTATTAAAAAACCCTCACAGAAACCACTCTGATCGCAAAAATGCTATTTATTGCTTACCTGCTTGGAATATCAAGCATCGTATAATGCTCTAAGAATTAATTAAAAGATTAAGAAAATTTTAAATGAAGAGAGTCTTTTTTTTTTTACATGCAGTCAGGATGAAGCTAACCCAGAGGAGGTACATGAAGTATTACGTAATATCAAAATTTTGGCCATCAGTGCTAAGAAGTATTTTAAAAAGAGGGGAGTCTACCGCTATTACTGCGAGGAATTGATTGACAGGTGGATTCCAGACCTTAAAAGGGTTGGTTTGCAATTTATTCACACATATAAAAAGAGATAAAAATACAAAATCTTTCAAGGACTCTTTTTCAGTTAACAAATACGTAATTACTAATTAAACTATTGTTCATTAACACGGGCCTTGTGTTGTAGCTGTTACGAATTTCCTCAAGGGAGGAAAGAAGGAACAAGGAAAAGGCAGAAGCTGAAGAGGAAAATTTCCGTCAAGAGACAAACAGAGAGTTCCGAAGTTTTAGCAAGGAATATAATAGGTCAGTAATATCTAGATGACAGTTTTTCTTAACAAATAATAAATATACAATTACATAAGAGGCGAAAATTGCATTAAACCAACTATAAATGGGAGTAGCAAAAAAGACTTGCGGTGATTTTTTTTTTCTAAAAATAGAGGAACATTTCTTTTGATAAAAGTCTTCTATAAAACAATGTGGATTTTGGAAACATTTTTGTGATTTTAAAACTAACTAATCAAACTAACTAGGAAGAAAAAGGTGTCTGATGAAGCTTCAAATTGGAAACAAAAGTATGAAGAGGAACTGGCTGAGCAGAAGAGAAAGTACGAAGAGGAAATATCTAAACTGAAGAAGGAGCATGAAGAAGCAATGAAAAGGTTACTAATGAAATAAATAAATTTGTATACAGTATATAGGGTAGAAATAATCAAAACAGGTTGGGAACACATCCCCTTTAGCGAGATCATCTCTAAAGCGCGATTATCCCTCTGTAGCGGGAGAAAATACATCTCGGAAAACCGAGATTTGTACACTGATTCAAACTGTAATCGTGTTAACTTCTGAAAAAGGAAAATCCGGGAGTATGTTAACCCATTCGGTAAATATTTATTGTCTCATCTCAATAAATTTGCTTCAAAATATTGCCTCTATTGCTGCAATTCATGGAAATTAGAATAAGTTTATGAACAATAGCGTAGCCTTCCTACGGAGGACCACATGTGATAATTATCAGTAAAACTAAACTTACTTTGGGTATACGGTTATTGTAATTGCATGTTTACCTTTTTTTTAATACGCCTGCTTGAAAAGCGGGAGTATATACAGCAGGACATAGTGATGGGGTGTCCGACTTTCCAAACGGCATGACGATCTCGAGACGAAGTCTGTTTGGTGACCTATAAATTCTCAAATCGCCTGATTGACTGATATAAAGTCCCACCTTCTTACTGTAAGAAGCGCACTCATTGGTTCTTTGCTACACTCGTCAGAGTTTCCAGGATCTTCTAACAGATACATGTATATTATTTTTTTCTGTATATTTTACCCGTGAAATAATACGTTCAGTGTCAGTTTTAAATTCTAGTCCTACGTAAATTACCGGTAATCAACCCTAAAAATTATTTTATCCTATACTATTGCACTTTCATATTGGAAACGTGATATTTTAGACGGCTAGAGATGGTACATTAGATGGACGGATAGGTGGGGGAGGGGTACTATAAACAAATAAAGTAGGTAGGTTGTGCATGGTAAAAGCTATCGACATAACCATTTTTAAATCTTTACCATTTTAATTGAAAGTCTTATCGGTGATCAACTAAGACTCGATCTTCTAATAAGGAAGCTATTAAAGGTGACAATAGCCTCTCTTATTAACTAAATAAAACAATTACAAGGTATAATAAAAAGTAAAATTCGAAGTATTCCATGCAATGTTCGTAGATATTCTTTCAAAATAAAGAATGTCTTTACCAGTATTCACCTGCCGCCAAAATACGGCTGAAATTTTGCCGACTCGGCATTTAACAATAACAATCAACACTTTTAGCTGTTTTTTTATTTATTTGATTTTTGGGGGCAGATTTTTCAGAAGCCCCCCCTTTTTTTAAATATAAAAATGCCACCTGGTCTGTGTGCTTTCATGTAGCCTTCTTTAATTATAATTAACAACACGTAAGTAGCAGCAATTTCAACAATGCAATTTCGCATTTTCGTTTAGTTATTAAATTTAATTCAAGGTAAATGTTTACACTTTCAACAGGCAAGTTTCTGTGTTAATGAAAAGAAGGGTAAGTGGTAACTGAAAAAAAGTTCGAAGCTGACCCCCCCCCCCCCCCCCAACCCCCCCCCCCCCACCCCTCTACCCGCATGAAATAGTATTTTCAGGTTTGGACAATGGTCAAATTCTCCTCTTTTTGTCAAGTTTTTTTCAGGTTGATTTTTTTTTTCTTTGAATTAGCCATCCCCCCTTTCCAATTTGCTTCCAACGCCGCTGAATCATGCTTTCCTGAATTAACAAGTTTACCATGCATCAACATTTGTACTAAGTCAATATCGGTTAGACTCAATATACGGTAAACCTTTTTTTATTAATTTGTTTTCAATATGAATGGTTTACCCATATTCTATACACATCTCAGTTTATACTTGCTTTTTAATCATGACTTTTCCACAAACGTTACAATCCTGTTGCGCTTCCGTACTTCTTCGCGTCAACCAAAGATCAAATATTTAAGCAAATATCATGGGTTTCTAAAGAATATTATTTTTAACTTTTGTACAAGAATGGAAAGCTAAGACCCTAAAGAGTATAATTTGGATATCTATACATATTTTATATGCTTCAAAAACATATATGAATGTAAATCTTGAAACCTTCGCTAAAAAGGCACGATTTACACGTGGATTTAGCATCTTATTCTCACACGCAGCAGTGATTGTCTTAAATTTCTGGCCAATTTTGTCAGTTTTTTGTAGGAAATTCACGCTTCAATGCAGCTTTCTCCCGGATTTTCAATACGCACGAGATTTTTGATTATTTTATAACGAAAACAACAAAATTCCTGTTTATGGTAATGTTTTTTTTTCCGCTAAAGAGGGATAATCACGCTTTAGCGAGATGATCTCGCTAAAGGGGATGTGTTCCCAACCTGTTAAAAAATATTTGTAATCAAATTTTTCA
>NW_026935327.1:0-62904 GCF_032062105.1 Saccostrea cuccullata | reverse complement strand
GTTAATGCTTCCTGATGATAACGTCACAAATAATTGGGGGCCAGGCAGGAGTTCTTATACAGAAAATAAAATTAAATAGAAACTAGAGGAACTGTGAGCAATGAGCTCACTAAATAATACCCCCGCCTCCCATATGAATATAATGGCAGTATCCATGTTTTGCTCTGGAAAATTCAAAATATATGTCAGATCAAAAAGTAAAATAGGAGGTGCACAATGGCAATATGTGATAAAGATTCTGTGAAAGTTTCATTAAATTTCCTTCATTGGTATGAGAGGAGTTGCGGATAAGAGAAGGGTACCCCAAAGCGTAACAGACGGACGGACGGACAGACGGAAGGACGGACGGACGGACGGACGGACAGACGTACAGACGGACGGAATTAACGATTACTATATACCCTCCCGCTTTTCAAGCGGGGGGTATAAAAATATATACTAAAAATCTTACAAGAAATGATACAATAGTTTGTAATAAATTTAGGCTTCATGTTATAAAAAGCATGAGCATATGAGCTTCTAATCTTTATCCCATCAACTTGCAAATCCAGCCATCTAGTTAAATAAACAACCTGCTGTGTCCCCCTTGGTTGCTTGAAACCATAGGGTTGTATCCAATGAGGAAAGCCAGTCAAGATTTGTGTGCCTTTCCCACATCAGTTCAAAATTACAAGTTGTGAGGATGTTTGTGATGGTCTGGGAGTATTATATATATATTTATACCTATACAGTGAAGAAGTAAAATATGCTTTGGAAAATACAATATTTGTGATCACCACATTGGACTGGATGTAAACTTAATATTTATATAGTGACAAGTGTATCTGAATTAATTTCCATGAGATGGGAGATCATTATTATAAAAATCTGATCAAACAATGGAATTGGATGATATAGGAAAATTGCAAAAAGATTTGTTGGCAGTAATCAGTGTTTCCGTTAACGCATATTTCTGCGTATTTTACGCATAAAAATTACTTTTGACCCCCAAAAACGTCACCTAGAGGGTCATCATGACGCAGAAAAAATATATAAATAAGTTTTAAAAATCCAGTTCAATATTTACATTCTGAACAACTTTCTAGGAATTAATCATTGCTTTTAGTTTAATTTTTAAGTGGCAGTGATTGAAATCGGCATTTCCACGTCAACAATCTATTAAATATTCTTTTGTACGACTTATCTTATTCTTAACAAAACCGGAAGTGCAGATAAAAATGGCGCTTCAGCATTTTCAGCATGTTCAGTCTTACATCGGCATATTTTTATCAGCTTGGCTTTGTCTAAAAGGCTAATTATGGTAATAAGAAGGTGAGGAAGTTCAAATCTTTAATAAACAGTCTTGTAAAGCAATCAACCACTTTCAATTGTTATCTTTTGATTGAGGTATTCACGAAACCCTAATGGTGTAATCGGTAAAATGTAACTGTGTTCCGGTCAAACAAAAGAAGTATACATGTATCAATTATATTTTACTTTCATTTTTTTTTATTTTAAACATCAAATATATGATCTTAGAAGGCATAGCTAATGTCAGAACCGAAAGCAAAACCAGAATATATTTTGACCCTCAAAAAATCTTTTTGACCCCCAAAAGTTTATATCAAGGGGTCATAATGACCCTTGGTTTTAAAAATTAGCAGAAACACTGAGTAATTAAAGTATGCTTCAGAAAATATGGTAAGTGTGTAGGCTTAATTGTGATATAATAGGCATACCCTCTTCTCATTTGGATAACTATTAAATTATAAAACGTATAATCTAGCTAGTTTGTATATTTTAATTATAAGTACTTAATATAGATTAAAATATTTGCAAATAAATTTATAAGCTAGCTACTGATAGAGGGATCCGTAGATTAGTCCACTGTATCAATTTAAACCAAGCTCTAAAGATGCCACTGACGTTTATGCAAGAAAATGGACTTAATGAAAGGACTCATTTACAATTCATACCTTAGATCTAAATCTCAATACTAAGTCAAATTCCCATATGTCATTTTTTCAATAAATTACCCTGGAAGCAAAAATTATATGCATTTTTGTATTCATATATCATGTATATGGGTGGTGTTATGTTCTTATAAGTAGACAAGAATAGTGCTTATATAGCATTCTATTTAACAGTTTTTAAGCAGTTAATAAATTTTCAAATTTATATGTAGGTCACTCAGAGTCATTTCCATATAAGTAGAGCAATCAAAAGAAACACCTTAGCAGTTACTAAGCAGTTTTTAAGCAGTTCTCCTTAACCTTCCTATTGACTGCTAAGATACTGCTAAGGAAACTGCTAAGCAACTGCTAAGTTACTGCTAATGAACTGGCTTATATATATAGTACTGCTTAAACTGTGGACTGCTAAGGAAAACTGCCTAAGGAGAGAAGAAGGCTAGTAAACTGTCTAAGAACTGCTAAAGCACTGAACTGTTAAGGTTAAAAATCTGCTAAAGAACTGCCTTCCACTTTGACTTGGGTATAGACAAACATGAATCCCAACGGATACTTAATTGTACCGATCCAGTTTGGTTGAAAAGACCCAGTGTACGTGCATGTGCATCTTGAGAATTTTTAAAGTGTGCATGGATTAAACAGGTTGGGCACAGTTCCTTTTTCGGGGAAGTATTACTACAAAAGGGAACTATTACTCTTTTCAGTAATACTAATAAAAACATTACTCAATTGGGGAATTTTTGTCACATTTTTTAAATAATGCATCTAATCCATTTATTAAATCAAAAGTGCATAAAAAATACAGTGTGATGTGTTTTATCTTTATCAAACAAACCTCGCTGACTGAAAAATTCGGACCTCCATTGCTGCAGACGAGAGTAAAATAATTGTCCCTGTTGATAATGGTACCAAAAGTATGGAATCTAATAAGGGCATTCATTCCGGGACAATTTTAAAAGAATATCATTTAAAGTTAAATATTTCAAATAATTGTTTTCATCTGTAAAAGAAGAAATGATATTCATAATTATTATTACGATTTCATTTAAAGAAATTGTATAATATTAAATTAGAACGAATAATCTCATGAACGAGTTAGCAAGTGCTGAACGTATCCATTATCACAATTTTAACACAGGTAAGCTACCGTAAGAAATCTATATCATAGAAATATTTCATTACTCTTTTTCAGCTTTTTGCAGCCATAAATACTGCAGTTTTGAGCACACATATACTTAATAGACAATAAATATTCAGACGATGTGAAAATATTCTTGCACTTTATCTTTTATTAAAAACAAACACAAGAATAGAGACTAAATGAGTGAAAATTCCCGAATTCAGTAATGTTTTTTGTTACTGAAAAGAGTAATAGTTCCCTTTTACAGTAATACTTCCCCGAAAAAGGAACTGTGCCCATGCAACCTGTTAAAAGTTTACAGACAGACAGACAACTAGAGAGATGCCGGAAAAAAATGTGATCAGAAAAGCTCTCTTGAGCCAACATTGGCTTAGGAAAGCTAAAAAAAGTAAATTTTTCAAACTTAAATTGTTCCTTTTTCTTTGGGGGGGGGGGGGGGGGGGGACTGCCACCAATCTCCACCCCACCCCCTCCCGATAACACCCACACACCCAGATACCTGCAAGAATCTTAAGGATGACGTATATATAACAGTTCCTTGTGCTACATACATAGTAATTTGTTAAATGTAAGGCATGATAATGGTTCTATGACTTGGCCATGTTGGTTTCACTTTCTAACAGCTAAAAATGGAGATATTCTAGAATTTGTTTTTTTTTTTTACCTCAATCCTCTCGTCGGCTGCCGTACAAAACTGTCGTCCGTGAAATCCATCCTCGTAGATAACACGAAAAATCCAGGAAAAAATCTGTGTAGAAGCTCTCTGTAAATCGCAGTATAATCTCGCCAAAGTCAAATATCAAGTGAATGAGTACCAGTTCACGTGGACAAAACCTGCTTAAAAGCCTGCTGTGGTCACTGGTGCGTGAAATGTGTGGATAGCAGGGTAACTTGTAAAGACTTGGTGGAAGCTTTTCATGAATTTCTCATCTTAGGGCAGTGGAGAAAAAGTCAAAATACAGCTATGCACTCACATGGTTTTTCTCGGTATTTGCATATTATTGACATCATACATAACATTTTACATGTCTTAGAGAGCACAGGTACTTGTGGGCAGAACCCACCCCCCACCCCCAACCCCTGATTTTTAACCCCGGGGCTTATTGGAATTTTTTTCACAAATTATATTTATTACACCTTTTCATCATGTGAACAATAGGAAAAAAGTATTTTAAAAAATCGCTCCACAAAAAAAAAACCGTAAAGTGTGTTAAACCCCAAGGTCTAGGTCATTAGGTCTTTCATGATACCTATTCAAGGAAGGTTTTGTCAAAAGGATATCGTTATGCCTACAAATGAAAGCCATACCCTAGCTTAAAGTTTTTACGGACAAATTAACAGTCAGTCGTGTATTCCGATCCTTTTAACATCGATGTGCGGCAAACAGGAATAAAAATGGATATCCCCTCAAAAGTCCCGACCCCTTGCTGTAAATTTCACCAAGAAAATCGAAAAGTCCTTATATTTATTTTCATTATCAACAATAACATTAGAGCCACAAGGAAAATAGTATGAAGTATGAAGCGCTGATTATTTTTTCAGATCACAGTAAGAAGAAATTTCAACCATGCAGTGGACGGAAATTAAAGAGTGACGATTTATTAATACGACATAAAATTTGAGATATGAGGTATATAAAAATTATACTTATAGTACCATACCTATTAACTCATATTAGAAAATCTGTAGCTCTTCGAAAAATATAAATTATATTGGATGACCTAAGAGCTACAATGCCACCCAATGTATATTTCTTGCGCACAAAAAAGTGCGCACGGTTCTGGATTAATTCTTCCAAATTCTTACCTCAGGTGCAAAAAGCTATACTTTTAAAGATTCCTTACTCCTCTGTCAAGTACTCTTGTAGTTTACATTTACACGTGGTGCATTGGGTCGAATTACTAAGTATCTTACAAATCAAAATGACAATAGATGTTTAGATTTATCTGTATTTTGTACATTTCAAGACAGAAAATAATGAATAGATCTATGAGAAAATATATATGATGATTTATTTCGGATTTTTGAAATAATTAAAAGATATTACAAGAAAAAGCAATTAAATACCTAAATTTAAGAACATAGTTCTGCCTGTTCAGAGCCATTCTCTGTAATGATTTGAAATTTTGTATAGGAGCTGTGGCACGCATAGCCTCAGAATTTCTCCAAACTCTCTATGATAAAAGTCATTGATACCCTAAACTGAAATCATGCAAAAATTGGTTGCTATGTTTTAGAGTTACCATGGCAACATATCTTAAAATTCGAAAAGATGGCATTTTTTAACATGTTTAGAGCCCCATAGTTAACATTTGCGGCAATTACATGTACATGTACATGCGTTACTATGGGAACAAAGTATTCAAAAGTAAAAAAAAATTGAATTTTATAAAGTCATACATGTACACGTAAAAATAAATAGCAATTATAGGATGAAATGTGACCAAATATTATGACAGAAAAAAGCCTTGAAACATATACCAAGAACAAAATACATCTCTTCACTTTTGTTGGCAATGGTTGCTTAGGTTTTTATACCACAGAGAGCCTTCAAAGTAACACTATGTATGTTTAAATCTGATCCTATCTTTATAAAAAAAAAGCACATTTCCTCATAACTAATGATCCATTTTATAAGATGTTTGTGTGCTCTAAGTTTTCCCATTTGAAAAAAATTAAATGTAGATTCCCAAAACTTTTATGATTGATATTTATTAACAGCTAACTTGACTTTTAATTTTGACTATCATCCAATCTCTAAGTGGATGCAACAAGTTGGCACGCAGGGTTTAATATTGATATAAAGTTCATAAAATCGAACATTTTCCCTCGTGGTAACCATAGCAGCAGTGTTGTTTTATTCATCAAATTTTATCAATGTATGATATTCAACTTCAGTTCTAACAGATAAGTACTATCCAAGCTGAGTCCTTTAATTTTTTTTCTTGATTTAATGGCAATTTCATTCTTAATGCAGCGAAAAATATCTCACTTTTAAGCACTGGTACTTTGTTTCCATGGTAACACTACAAAGAAGCATACCGAATTTTTCTTATGGTTTTGGTGTTGCAAGGTCCTTAGGATGTATATTTGCCAGTCTTGAATTTTCATGTTTTTCCTCAAGACAGTAGCATTAACCCATTAATCTTAGTTACTTGTTTTGCATGGTTACACTGTGTTACCATGGCAACCATAAAAGTTATTAATAGAATAATATTGCTTATACTTATATACTTAAGGTCAAACATTTTCAATGTTTTTCTTAAGTCGTTGATAAAGTTTGAGCATGTAACACCTACCATTAGTAAATATGGAGTGTTTTTCAGCATATTTCAGCACTTTAAATGTATTCCAAATGTACCCTTGGTTACCACTTACTTAGAGATATATTCTAAACAGTTTCTTTACAGTATAATCGAAATCAAGGTGTCATGTTTTGTGAGAATGGTTTATTTGCTTTTTGTAGTTTTTATTAAGCCAAGGTTTAAAGTGGCTGAAAAATCTCAATTATTCAAACTTTTCCGACTGTTGCCATAGCAACCGAGACACATGGCAACGAAATTTTGTTTGAAATCTGTTTCTGGTGTCAAGTACTAAGCATGGGTGAAGTTTCATCAAAATCGGTGACCATGCGTGGGAACGAAGTTTAAGTGGTTACAGAGAATGGCTTTTAATTATTTGTTAACACAAATTTCCACCTATTCCCACGTAAAATCTTACCTTTTTCTACATGATTTTCTAAAAGTGGGAATAGGTAGAATGAACCCTCAGTTTCAGGGCCAGGAGGGCTATGAAAACAATATTATACGGTATGTTTTGTTGTTGAGATAGTGACAGAATGTTAAGAACACACAATTAGTAATATTTTGAGATGACAGTTTTAAAAACATGGAGAGAAAAAAAGCGCACTTTTTTTTGCGCAATAAATACGTATATAGTTTTTTTTTTTTTCAATAGGTGGCACTTCAGCTCACCGGTCTGTCAATATTTATTTTTATGTATGCCATGTTGTAAATTTTGAATTTACCGGGTGGCAGCAAATACAAAATTTACATGTAAATTCAAAATTCAAAACACCATAAATCGCTGGGGCCCGTTTCACAAAGCCTACTTAGGACTAAGTTATATCTTAGGAAAGAACTTTTTCTTAAGTTCATTACTTATCCGTTTCATGATTCTCGTCGTATCTTAGGATATTCCTAAATTATGTCGTAACTTTAGGACAGGTAAATCGATGACTTAGGAAGAAACTACATATTGCGTCTTCATATCCAAGACTTTTTATGGAGAGAGAGGATGTCTTTGGTAAGAGAAATTCCAATGGACTACTAGTATATGAATGATTGTGTTTCCTACAGGATAAAACTGCTTTACTTTGCATGGAATTATTAGGATTTCAATACGAGTAATTAGCAAACATGTCAAAATTAGTCCAAGTTATATAAAAATGTCCGTTCACAAAACTGGAGCTGGCGAAATAGACAATACACATGCTGGAATAATAATTCCCCATCATTTGAAGAGCACGCAAAACATAAAATATCACATGATTTGATTCATTATGAATTATACATGCATGTATACATTATGCTTTTATCTACATGTACTTGTATATTTATATATTATTACTAGTATTTTATTTGATATTAGATTAGAATTTAAAAAATATCATATTAAAAATACATGTAAATGGAAATGCCTGTTCGCTTTTTATAAGTTCATGATTCTTGATGAACCCCCAACCAAGCTAACGTTATACATGTATACTGTTGATGTTTCTCCCAAGAATGGTTGCATCTAATCTCCTCTAGGGTGTTATTATTGAGGGGACACAAGCATAACGCAGTTTTGTTGTCTGTGATATTCTATATATCGGTAAAATTATTATAACCTCCCTCCCGTTTTCCTCTCTGCTTAAGAAAATGTATAGCTATGCATGAGATTTAAATAGATTTATTTTTTTAACTTCTTTTAGTATTTCCGTATCTGTAGTCGCAAATTTGAGATTTTTCTGGCATGGCATTCTTATTTTATATATATGAGAATTAAAGCTTTACACGACACGAACAACTAACATGGGGTAGTCATTTTAAAATGCCTTCAAATGTGTTCGCTACGAAGCAATCATTTTTTGAATTTCAATTAGTAGATACCCTATAAAGAGCAAAATAAAGTAAACGTATTACACTTAGCACAAATGTATATAAAAAACTAGAGCCGAGCTCGTTGCAAAGCAACGAGTAGGTCTTCCGTCCTGTTTGACCGGAAGTAACTTTCATTTGAAAAAAAAAAGTTATGAAGTCGAAAAATGGTTAAATCCTCCAAATCTTTGTTCAATTTCCAAAATCAAGCCATTTTTGGCAACTTCCGGTTTGACCGGAAGTACCGTCAACGGATGGAAAATTAAGATTTAAGCTTCCAGTGACATATGATATCCAAAAACCTGTCAAGAACAACAAAAATATGCAATTTTTGACTACTTCCGGTTTGACCGGAAGTGACGTCCCCGGACGTATTTTGACAACCTCATTAGATAAAGCTTGACATTTTGAACAACTTTGCTTATTTGACGTATTATAAATTCTCAATACTTTTTGAGATATTAAACAAAAACTTTCAAGGGCCCTTTATCCCTAATTTTAGGGGCCGGCCCTTTTTTAATGATTTCAAATGAAAGCGCTTGTAATTTTGCACAACTTTTATTCAACATGTCTTATCAAAATATTTTTAGTTTTCAAGATAAAAAGGAAAATATCTGTAAATTTTCGCCCTTTTAAGCGTTCTAATTTTTGACCCCTATATAGCGCCATTTTGAATGCAGAAATTGAAAAACAAAAACCGATGTGCACAATCCTTCTGTTATCTAAAACAAGTAAAATTTCTGCTCAAGCTTTTGTGGTCTCTGAGCCTTTATCCGGAAAGGAAAGCCTATGATTTTTCGTTTAAAGGGGAATAACTCAAAACAGGAAGTGACTTTTGAAATTTTAGTCAATATTCTGATAGAGTTTATAAACGTCTATAACCTCTGAAAATTTGAGCGAAATCCGTTGAGAAATGAGTGAGATAGGAGGCCTCAAAGTTGGCGTCTAGGAAGTAGAAGAAAAAAAAAGAATAACTAGAGCAAAGCTCGTTGCAAAGCAACGAGTAGGTCTTCCGTCCGGTTTTGACCGGAAGTGCTAGAAGTGACATCAACACAAGAAAGCAATGAGCTAAGTCATCTCTAGTGACTTTAAAATTTCAATTTTGCTTCAAAACCTTCAAAACAAGCTATTTTTGGCTACTTCCGGTGTGACCGGAAGTGATGACGGCGGACGGAAAATTAATTTTTATGCTCCCAGAGACATAAGTTATCCAAAAATCTGTCAAGAACGGCAAAAATTCGCGTTTTCGGACTATTTCCGGTTTGGCCGGAAGTGACGACGCCGGACATATTTTGACGATTGCAGTAGATAAAGCTTGACATTTTTAACAACTTTGCTTCTTTGACGTGTTACAAATTCTCAATACGTTTTGAGATATAAAGAAAAAACTTTCGGCCCCTCTAGACCCCTAATTTTAGGGGCCAGTCCTTTTTACGACATACCATTCGAAAGATCTTGGAATTCTTCACTTCTTTTGTTCTACATGATTTAACAAAATATTTCCAGGTAAAAAGCTATCGTAGAAAAGGTGTCAAACTTTTTGAAATTCGCAATAGGACTATTTTTTGGGCATAACGAGCTTCCGTACACAGCAATTTCTGTGAATATGAAATACGTTCTGCACAACTACATTTATTGCTCTATTTTCACTAAAAATCTCAAGTTTCTATCTTAAGCCATTTTCGAGAAAACTTGCGGACAAACTTACCCTATAAAATTCACTAAAATGCAAAAATCTCGGAACCGGAAGTGACGTCATAGTTTTTTTCATGTTCCATCAGCCCTGAAAGTTTCATGAAAATCCATTGAGCCGTTTCCGAGAACTCGCGTGCACAAAATCGGTAAGAAATAAAAGAAAAAAACTGTGGAAAAGAAACCTAAGAATAACAGAAAGGTCTTCCGTTGGAAACGGAAGACCTTAATAATCTTTACCAACAGAATCAGTAGAAGGTCTTCCGTTGGAAACGGAAGACCTTAAAAATACAAAAATCGTGTGTCCGGAAGGGAAGAGGGCATGAAAGGGTGAGTCTCACACTGAATGAATAGTTCTAGAAGCATACTTTGCAAAGTTAAAACATACTTCTGTCCAAGTCTTTTGAAAGTGGGGGTACTAGTAATCCGCAATCCCCTCGCCCCTCCCTTTTTGAAGCTAAAATATAATCCATACTGACATACTGAGAGTTGTAAATAGAGCGGTGAAGTTATTTCGTTGGTCCTTGTAGTAAGAGGAGGAGATTAATTACCTGCCATTAGTAAGGCACAACTTAAGAAATGACTTAGGAAAAATTTAAGATAAGATTGTATTGTGAAACAGCTGTGACAAATCTTAGGAACTTCCTAAGTTATAACTTAGGCATATCTTAAGTTTTGTCTTACGATATATCTTAGGAAACTTTTGTGAAACAGGCCCCTGGTTCCGCGAACACTGAAATCCGCAATGTTGTATGTCATTGTGGTTGTAAGAAAAAAATACATCTGAAAGAAAAAGTTATCCTCTAAATATATCTTCATTGAAATTCATGCTATACTAATCAAAGTTCTGTATTGGTACTTGATAAATTATATCAGTCTTAATTAAAATGGTTCTTAAAAAGATTCAATTAATAAGGTGTTTGACATGGATTAAGTTTTTTATTTTTTTTAATTTTTTTTTTGTTAAATATAATAAAGAAATCTGGGGCCCATTTTACAAAAGGACTTACGACTTAGGACTAAATATAATTTTTCATATAACTTTTTCATAAATATTATATCAAAATTCATTTAAATATTTTTAAAGGAAATGTGGATAGATATTTTTACACAAATAACTTTGAAGAGAAATGTTAATTTTGCAAAATTTTACAATCAACTGAAGTTTTTGGTCTTAGCCTTAAGTTCGTGCGAGCGTTAATTCTTTTGTAAAACGGGCCCCTGGAAGAAATTGGCCCAAGAAATACAGGGGCGTAGCCAGGGTACTTTTGATGTGGACACCCGAGTAGGTAGGGTCTGTCAGAATATTTTTTTCGTAGAGCTACAGTTCTGCAGCTAATCAAAACTCTTCAAACCAGAATTGAAAAAAAATGTAAATACCATTAATTCCATCGTCGCAAGCCACGGGTTTTGTGTCCATTCTATTTCCACAAAATGGAATAAGAATGGTCACAAAACCCATGGCTTGCGACGATGCATTAATTCAAAAAGCCAATTTTGTGTCACATGCATTTACAAGAGAATAAAGTCTATCAAGGTCTACATCAAATCATTTATTTCTCTTATACACTTTTGAAGCCTATAAAAAGCTATAATTTCGTCTTATTACAATAAATATGAATTTGAGCAAGTCTTTTGGGATGTAGTTATATATATTTTTTTTCAAATCAAGTTTTACCATTAAAAATTTTGTAACGTTTCCACAATACTGTATACAGGAAAATTTTCGCCCCCGTTTTATTTTCCACCCTTTTGCCCTCTCCTTGGTCGGGCGAATTTAAAACGGGGCAGTTCAAATTATACCTCATGATTTCTTAAACGGAACTATGACTGGGCAAATTTATTTTTAACAGGGCAAAATTATTCACAAGTTCAAAAGGGCGAAAATAACACGGGGCGAAAATAACCCTGTATACAGTGGTCTATTCTATTGCCGCTCCGAAATTTTTAACAAGAATGCATGCATGTGCAATACATGCAATAATATGAACAAACAGACGTTCTCCCAGCAGTTCATAGAGGAAGCACTGATACGGTGACCTGTTTGATATGAGTGAAATTGCTGCCGTAGAACTCCTAATGGCAGGTGAGTTATCAGTTGCAGGGTTAATTGTCCCTAAAGCTTGAATATCAGCTTGGTGGCATTAAAAAATAGAGGGGGTGGGTGGGATATCTTCCCTTACAGGGGGTTGAGGGGGGAATACCACTGAGATTAGCCAGAGAAATTCCCTGGCCCCGGGGTCATTTGGACAACCTTGGCATTAAATGTTTCCAAAGTAGGCAGGGGCGTAGCAACCTTATTCTGTAGGAAATGTAACTTGAAAGCCTGGTCCCACCCCCACCACAGGAACTAGAGGGGTTGGTCGAGGTCATGTGTCGTGTTGTGTCTGAATATGTGAGTACATTTGTCAATCATCAGATAAGGAAAATAATTATACCATTATAATAGCCAAGGGTTTCGATTTGATCAACCCATATAATTTATTGCAGTTTATTATTACTTGGCATGATAATATTGGGTCTATATTATTTAAGAGGCGTAGTCACAAACTTAAAAGTGGGGGGGGGGGCTCAACTCCAGAAATTCTTTGACAAGCAAATAAAAAAAAAACAACCATAAAAGGGGGGGGGCTCAACTCCAGAAATTCTTTGTCAAGCAAAAATAAAAAAGAAAAAAAAGGGAAGTTCCCTAAACTCGAAAATCATATTTCGTGGGGGGGGGGGGGGGGGGGGGGGGGGGTCCATTCAATGAATATTTCCTATAGTAAAGGTAATGTTGGGGGAAACTAGCTGTGATTTTTTTTATTTTTTAAAAAGTGGAGGGGGGCACGGACATATTCTTGCCCCCCCCCCCCGAATCTGAAAGTGGGGGTGGGTGGGTAGTGCCTATGCTGTGCCCCCCCCCCCTTGACTACGCCTACATGTATGTATTTTTATTTTTTAAGTTGTATTGAATAATGAGTTTACTTCAATTTTAATATTCCTGAATCAAAGCATAGGAAGTAATGAAGACTTTTAAAAGGGGAATCTAATTTCGAAATATGCATAAATGGCAGATTACCAGAAAAATTGACATCTTATATGTTACAGAATGAGAACTGCCACGTGGCGTTCTGTGAGAACCAGCAGTGGTAGGTGGCGGTGGTGTTGTTTGGTCTTGTGGTACCCCCCTCTACCTTATAGCAGAGATCTTCAGGGTACTGGCAGCATTCGCTAAGACGCAGGACGTGGCAGCCAGTCTGTGGCAAACACTGGAAGCCTCACAGGTAACCACTGAAATACTGCTCTTTTCTACACTGTATATCTTTATTGATGTTAAGTGTGTTTATTGCATTGCATTCTCCTCTCGTTTTCCCTATATTGTACTTTATGTACATTTATGTGGATTTACTAGATTAATTTGTTTGATAATTTGTTTTAAAGAATCTGACCACAGTTCTGAGCAGCAGTTCCTCTCAGAGTGGAATCCAGGAAAATGTTAATTTGTTTTTTCAGGTTATAAATAATCTCTGTTCTTTTTATAAACCTCCAGCCTAAAAACAACAGAACTACCAATCTTGCTGTACACATAGAAATTTATCAAGAGACCAATACACTTGTAATTACATATTGTGTCTCTAATGCTTGTAAGAGTTATGTACCTTTGATGTCGGTTTTTCCCTATAGGTGGAGCTGGAGGAGGTGGAGACCCAAGCGGAGGAATTTCCCATGACGCGAGCTTTTCTGTCCTTACTGGACTCCCTCACTAACATTCCTGTTCCCCCAGGCCTATGGGCTGCTCTCAGGGCCCCAGGATTTCAACCCTTCCTCAAGTTTGTCAAGAATGTTTGAGAAGTTTTAACACCAGCAGTTACAAGAATCCATCCGAAAAGGTTGGATATAAGATTTTTTAAAATGTTTTTTTCAATCTTGTTGATAAATACATACACTGTACTACCATCAAGTAAAAAAAGATTACAGCTGGAAATGAACAATACACAGACAAAAAAGGTAGAATTAAAGAGATTGAAACAATAAATTTTTTATTAGCTCTACTGGTCACAGACCAGAAGAGCTTATGTGATAGTATGGTGTCTGTCGTCTGTCTAGCTGTCCGTCTGTCTGTAAACATTTTTTCAAAACGCTACTCCTCCTACAGTTTTGGTCTGATGCTAATATAACTTGGCACACAAGTAGACTACACTAAGATACATAAGATAGAGCATTGGTTTTTATTTCGATGAACAGCGCTGCAATTGTTACTTAAAATAGAAATGTCTTTTGTTATATCCTTTGTTATAAGTACAAACCAGTAGAGCTACAGTCTTGACAGAGACTTCTGGTTTTAAAATTGTATCTGTCATTTGCCTTGATATTAAATGAAAATTTGGTTATTATGTGTGATTTATTGCCAAAGGTAATTGAGTTGCAAGTGACTGTTTAAGAATCCCTTGTATACAACTGCAGGATTGATTTCTTTCAAGTAAATGTAAAATTAAGCTTTAATTACAGTGGAAGCTGTCCAGTGACTGTCTGAGGATCCTGTGTAATCTGTTGTAGGATTGATTTCTTTAATTACAGTGGGAGGTGTCCATTGACTGTCTAAGGATCCTGTGTAAGCTCCTGTGGGAGTATGAGGTGGTGGGAGGTGACCTTGGGGAGGAGCTTGTCGAGGTACAGATGGGGGCGTGGTGCCCGCTAACAAGTCACCGGGGTACATCCTGATGCTACACCTACTGAAGGACCCCCACTTCCTGTCCAAGGTGAGATTCATGAATATATTTTCCTGTTTAAATGGATATCTTTATTGAGGATTTTTTTTTAATTGTGCTGGGAGGTGGAGACATGTGCTTTGTTTTGTTAAGAATTGAAGTTACATAATTATTTCAGGTGTTGAAAGTACTGGATGACAGTGTACGATAACTTGAAACATACAAGGCTATACCAGGTAAATAGTGATTAAAGAAATTCAGGTGTTTGAAATTGTGTTGTAAAGTATTTAAATTTGTTTGGTTGATTGAACTGGCTAAATGTTAAATAGGTTAATTTGATCGGTTGGATGGACAAGATGATGTTATGTGATGTAATTTGAATGGTTAATATTACTGGCCAATGCTAGGAGAGTATGAGATTTAATTTGATTGGTTGATTGTATTGACTGATGCTAAGAGAGTTAATTTGATTGGTTGATCTGTACAGGACAGGAGGCCCTAGAGTCTGCAAGTCTGCTGTGTTTACAGCTGATAGAGACCAGTCTGGAGAAGTCCGGGACGTTCCTGGACGCGTGTCGCGAGACGGGAGCCTCCGGCCCTCCGCCATGGATCGTCTTCTCCTGAGTATTAATCCACGCAGCGGGAAAGCCGACCACCTCGTTCTTTGTCCTCCTATATTGTGTGATCATGGTCACAATTTGTGTTTTATAATCTTGTAGGTTTAAACAGTTCAGCATTCCTCTTCCTGAGCATGCCCAGTCAGCGATGAAGATCCTGTATCGAGTGTGTCACTCGGCTCCCGTCCAAGTGGCCCTCGTCAATCTGTTCACATCAAATCAGGTAACAGTACACTGTATAGAGAGAAAATAACTTGCTGTGTTAATATTCGCTATATCCACAGTGTTAACAAATCCGTGAATTCAAGAAATTGTGAATAAATTTTCAATAATCTCCATGTTCTATTTGGAAATTTGAGAACAGACTACGATAAATTTATATAGGTGTAGTACATGGTCATTTCAACAATTACGAGTAGTACTGTCATTCAATCAATTTTAATTATCACGCTTTACTTTAATTCAAATCTGCAGATAATAATTTGTGTTTGTTCAAAAGCTGGTTTAATAGCCAACGCTACGTGTTTCATCAATCAAAACACGTGGACCATGGGTTTTGATTACTTGTGCGTAACTAATGTTACCATGTGTATTTTTTACCTGCATTCTCATGCATATTAGTTCATGTAGTTTTTATCGAGATTTTGGTTTTAAAAAATCATTCAAATAAATATCGAACTTACTGATGATAAGGAAGGATATTATTTCGTAAAACAACATAAACCCATTTATTTCCGTCCAGTGGTTTTTTGCAGCATTGTATTGAAGATCTTGGGTGCACATGCACTCATCGTAATAGCATATAGGAAAGTCATTTGACGTTTAGGGACTAATAATAACTGCATTTGTGTTAATTAATCATTTATAAAAATCTAACAATTTTATAATAACCTACCCGGTTGTTTGGGAAATAAAGACATCACGCTGATTAATGTGGTTTACATGTAGCTATGGTATGGATTAAATGGAGACAAGGGAAATAACTTTTATTACATACCCAAGTCCGCAAATTCAAGAAACCGCAATCGTGTCAGATGAGAGAAAAACGTGAAAATTACAACTCGTGAAATTAATCCCTTATACAGTAATTTGATTAAGACACCAATTTTTCCTTGAACTGAGAATTATTTCATTATTTCAAGTCTGGTTGACACAAAAAAAGGTTACATAATACACTGTCTAGTTCCAGAATTAGATAAATGGGTACACTAGATTGTTATTAGGGTTCTTTAGAAATCTTATGCCATGTAATTCTTGGTTTACATTATTGTATCACATAAAATTCATTATTCCAGACCTCTCATCTGGAGCTGATCCATGGATTTGTGAAAAGTCTGGAAGTGGAGGAACCACAACAATTGGTGGAGAAGACAATCCACTTACCTGAGGATGAGGGTAGGTACTTATTAGTGTGAAGAGAGAGAGAGAGAGAATCCACTTACCTGAGGAGGAGGATATTTTAAAATTGTGTGGAGAGAGAGAGAGAGACAGAGAGAGAGAGAGAGAGAGAGAGAGAGAATGGTATATACTCAGTAGTGTGGAAAGAGAGAGAGAGAGATAATCCACTTACCAGAGGAAGAGGGTATGTACTCAGTAGTGTGGAGACAGAGAGATAGTCCACCTACCAGAGGGAGAGAGTATGTACTCAGTAGTGTGGAGAGAGAGAAAGAAAGAAGGATAGAGAGAGAGAGAGAGAGAGAGAGAAAATTCACTTACCAGAGGGAGAGGGTATGTACTCAGTAGTGTGGAGAGAGAGAGAGAATCCACTTACCAGAGGAAGAAGGTATGTACTCAGTAGTCTGAAGAGAGAGAGAGAGAAAGATAGAGAGAGATAATCCACTTACCAGAGGAAGAGGGTATGTATTATTTAGTGTGGAAAGAGAGAGAGAGAAAAAATCCACTTACCAGAGGAAGAGGGTATGTACTCAGTAGTCTGAAGAGAGAGAGAGAAAGAAAGAAAGAAAGAGAGAGAGATAATCCACTTACCAGAGGAAGAGGGTATGTACTCAGTAGTGTGGAGAGAGAGAGAGAGAAAGAAAGATAGAGAGATAATCCACTTACCAGAGGAAGAGGGTATGTATTCTTTAGTGTGGAAAGAGAGAGAGAGAAAAAATCCACTTACCAGAGGAAGAGGGTATGTACTCAGTAGTCTGAAGAGAGAGAGAGAAAGAAAGAAAGAGAGAGAGATAATCCACTTACCAGAGGAAGAGGGTATGTACTCAGTAGTGTGGAGAGAGAGAGATAGAAAATTCACTTACCAGAGGGACAGGGTATGTACTCAGTAGTGTGGAGACAGAGAGATAATCCACCTACCATAGGGAGAGAGTATGGACTCAGTAGTGTGGAGAGAGAGAGAGATAATTCACTTACCAGAGGAACAGGGTATGTACTCAGTAGTGTGGAGAGAGCGAGAAAGAAAGAAAGATAGAGAGAGAGAGAGAAAATTCACTTACCAGAGGGAGAGGGTATGTACTCAGTAGTGTTGAGAGAGAGAGAGAATCCACCTACTAGAGGAAGAGGGTATGTACTCAGTAGTGTGGAGAGAGAGAGAGAAAGAGAGAGGGAGAGCGAGAGAAAGAGAGAGAGAGATAATCCACTTACCAGAGGGAGAGTGTATGTACTCAGTATAGTTGAGAGAGAGAAAGAGAGAGAGAGTAGAAATTTTAGCAAAGATTTAATTTTGGCATTGTTAGCGAGGCTGCTGAGATGGCTATAATTACATATCGCTAAAAATTTATTGCGTATTATTTGTAATAGGTTCTTTAATGAGCATTTTTAAATCGCTAAAATTACATTTGCTTAAAAAAAATACCAGTTCTTAAGAACAAATTGCCAAATTTGTGTCTTGCTAAATTTCCATATGCGAAATTTACAATGAATCCCTCCCCCCACCCTTCCCTTTTTTTAACGTGGGCAAATTTGAAATAACATTATCTCATTTTTAATATGTAATTGTCTTTTTAGAACGCCCTGTAATGATTTCTCAGTCCTGGTTGCTGAAGCTGATTGCCATTGAACTGCAACTGACTGCACTGAACCGTCAAAGGTCACACACACTGAGGTTAATGAAAGCCCTGCTGGATGATGGGTCAGAAGGTCAATCAGGTAAGGTCAAGTTCAAAGGTCACACAAGCGAGGTTAATGAATGTTTTGATCCATGTGTATTAAGGGGTTAAAATGGTAAAGTCAAGTTTAATACAAAAAATCAAAATGGTCTGATTTGCTAAAGAAAGTAATAGATATGATTCTCACAGTGTTACAGCCAGCATTAGGAGACGAAGCTGACCTGACGTATGACAGATTTACAGAACAGAGTCTACAGACATCTTATCTGTCTCAGACAGCCAGGCCGTTCAGAAGTAAGCAAAGAAAAACATAAAAAATTATCACACTGCTCTTCTTTTGCTCATAAAATCTTGTTCAGACTTTATTTTCCTTTTTCAGGCCCCCAAGTGTTCAGGAAGTTGCTAGGACTTCTGGATGAATTTGACTTTTCACAAGGCTATCCTCCTACAATGAAGGTGGAGTTTTTTGAATTGTCGATGATTGAACAAGCCATTAAAAGTGTAGAGACTCGGACCGAACAGGACATTTTGTATTGTGATTTTAAACGACTTTACTGCCTACTGATGAACGAACTGAACAACTACCAGGGCAATATCATGGTGACTCAGAGACCTTGAGTTTTAGAGGTGAGATCGATATCATGGTGACTCAGAGAATGTGAGTTTTAGAGGTGAGATCAATATCATGGTGACTCAGAGACCACAAGTTTTAGAGGTGAGATCGATTATCCCAGTTATTAAGCATTTAAGATCCTTCCCTACTTAATCCTCTTTGTGTCAGGTGATGTAAAGCTAGCTACACAGTCTCTCTTTCCAGCCCAATCTTATGCCATTGATTTCACTCTTCTCTATGATGGCTGTCTCTTTCATGGTGTCTTAATTTCTTTGACCTGCCTCCAAAGATGTCAACATTTCAGCAAAACAATAAAATTTCATAAATTTTTCAGGAAGAGGAGAATATTCTGCATCACGTGGTGCTATGTGACAGGAACTGTCCACCAAACAGCAGGCTCTGGAGGCGTGGCGTCAGGTGACAGAGGTTCTGCTGACCGCGTGTCCTGAGGACCTACTGACCACCGAGGACAGACAGACCGTACTGTGCGAGCTGCTACAGGAACTACAGAGAAAGGTAGAACAACATCTGTGTGTCTTGTTTACCAACTCAAAGGTATTGGGTATTAACCTCTTAGAAAATGAATATCTAACCAATGCTAACTTTGGACCCAATTTCATTTCTGTGCTAAAGGTTAAAGTGTAAGTCTTGCTAAAATTATTATATGAGACTTGAATTGTATGAAGAAAGGTAACATTTCTTTTAATCTTTTCACAGATATTCTTGTTGACAGATTGGGGGGGGGAGAGAACAAATATATTTGATTTTAGGGAAAGAAAAAGTTGTGATATTTCTTTGCAAGATACTGCATTCAGTAATGATAATTAAAAAGCTATTCATTATTTTAAGGTGACAGAGGATGAAGCGTTGACAGAGTTAACTGCCCCTGTGGCTGAGGTCATTCTTACTCTGATCGACAAATCTACGTCAGTGTTTCTGTCAGGATTCTGACACTGACGACGAAACCTCACACTTCCTCACCATGCTGGACTCCACAGCAGGTCAAGGTCAAATAGGGTCATGGGGTCAAGTGTCAGGAACCCAATTTGCTTCCTCCCTTCAACTGGTACTTACAGGAGTGATAGATCACATTCTGCTCTCAAGTAAGAATATATCAAAATATCTGAAGTTTACATGTACATACTTTTTTGCTGAAAAGAAATTTTTCAAGTGTATGTTCATAAAACTATAATTTCAAACAACTTTGTACAAAAATAAGAAATTTTAATCAATATCTAGTTCTGTTAAGGTGGTGGCAAGCAGTAGAGAGAAAGAGCCAATCTATATGGAGCCCTGCTGTTAATTATCTAAAAATTGTTCAGAAACCCAAGTCACTGACTCACATAGATACAGGTATGTCTAAGTAGATGTAAGAATATAGTTGGACACAGACAACCAGTTATTTTGCTATACATTCCTTTATAACGTACATAAAAAATATTTTAAAAAATTATACCGGCTCAACTTACCTGAAACTTGGCACAGAGTAAGACCATTTCAAGTCCAAAAATTTACCAAGTTCTCAGGAACATTCATAGTGTGCAAGTCCTTTTATGGCATTGCAAATAACCCCTACCCTGCAAATGGCCGATAAAAGTTTTAAATAGGAATATCTAGGGAAACCTTTTAAAATCTTCTTTGCAAGTATACTTAGTGATATTTATAGGGAATCATCCTCAGGTATTGTAGATTCTAGTTTGTTCAAATAATGACCCACTTGGGGGTCAAACTTCAAGCCCCCCCCCCCCTCCCCACCCTCAGTTTACTTTCAGTTCTGATCTGATATGTGCTTTTTTCTAGTTAATTGCTCAGGAGAGTGATGTGGCCCCTTGGCCTCTTGTTTCACTTTCTCTTCAAGGAAAGGTTAAATATGGGCCTCTTTACACCCTTCCTACTATGCACTTAAAAGCAAAATTTCCCATTATTATCATTTTTTAAATTTTTTTCAGACCCTCTCCTTTCCATTTATGCCCAAAAATAACCGCTTTCTACTCCATAAACACCCCAAAGAATTTTTAATAAAAAAAACTATTTTTAAACTGGAACTACTTTGAGTGGTCAATGAAATAGGGGTAAAATTAGTAGTCTGTAACCAGTTGAAAGTAAGATGTCAAAGCCTGAATGTCAACTAAACTCCACAGATTTTGCTCTTTACCCTTAGCAAAATCAAATTGATTGAATTTTGATTTATTTTGTAGTTGTTTTCTGAGCATTGGATTTTCATTGTTTTTTGATTTGCAAAGAAATCAATTGTGCCTCCTTGCTAAATTGTATGGGAAAAAAGCATTGAAATAGCATTGAACATTGGATTTTGATTTATTTTGCATTGACTTTTGATTGAAAATGGCTGGATTTTTGCGAAATATGTAAATGAGATGAAGGATTAATTTGACATCACGGAAAAATGCAAAATCAATGCAAAACAAATGAAATACAGTATGAAGCATTTATTTGATGTCACTTAGCATTATTGTGACATCACAGAAAAATGTTAAAGTAATACATATAAAAACATTTAAGTGATGTTATGAAACTTGAGAAGTAACATAGAATAAATACATAATTATGGTAACAAACAATATCCAGCATCATGCTCAATGCAAACATTATTACTAATAATCCATCACATGTATCTTTACCAAAATTTTGAATACTTATCTTAAAAATTCACCAGTAGAGTTATAAATTCACGTAAATGAATTACTAACTTCCTATTAATTAAATGTTACACTTGAATGTGTGTGAGACATGATTAAAACCCCAAAATCACTGACACAATAACAGTATACGGTAGTTCCATACATTAATCACATATCACAAAGGCACAATTTGAAGTACACTTCCTTGAATTCCATTTCTATGTTACTCAGCAAATAAGTTTCTCACTTTCTGGACTGTTATTGGTAGTTTTTGTGGAACTGCATTAGTTAAATCTTTTTTTTTCCATTTAACTTTAGACTGCTTTAAATTTATTGAACATTTTCGGTGGCACAGGATCTAACTTCAAATTTTTGCACTTGGAGCATGTACATACTCTGAAAAAAAAAAAACACATTCAAGATATTTATCATTTGATAAATAAATGAATCTTTTAAATAAAAAATAAATGAGAGTCAAGACTGCATGGTGTTTCAAGGTTTGGTGCATAATTAGTAATTCTGTAGTGTAGACTAATTAGTTTATAGTTACACTATCGATGCAGCTCAGCAGTGGACACCAGCAGTGTTGCTTAAACAAAGAGCATAGATTAACTTAATTTGATCAGAAAGCATGTGATGGAAATTAAGCCCCATCTTTGTTTACATAAGACTTCCTTGGAGAGTGAAATTTAATACTTGGCATGTTCCCCCTCTCTGAAATTCCACAGAATGTGTAATGATGGGTAAAATAATGCTATAAACAGTGATTAAGAATAAATTTTGAGAAAAAAAGAAATAACTTACTTCCTGAGAAAACAATGTATCCATTATTTGTATGGCATCTACTTCAACAGCACCATCTTTTCATCACCTTCAATATCACTTGTCTGTCACAAAACAACACTAGCTGTCTTCATCATTCTTAGATTCTACACAACTTTTTGCCATATATAATATGAATAGTTTAGTCCACAGGGAAGAACACAACAAAATGTTGATCATTTCCATCAAAGTACATCATGGCTTCTAGCTTGTCTGGATGCAGCGCCAGCAGAATTTGAAATGGCTGATAAAGTGACGTAGAGTAATCACGTGATTTTTATCAGCCTCTCCCTGGATATGTTTACAGCTGGTCAGCACTAATATAACCAGCAATATACACAGCTGATAAAGCTACCATTTATTTCTGAATCAATGCTTCAGAAAATAAATACAAATTCAATCATGGATTTACCAAAGAGATCACTTCATGTGTAATTTGTTATTGGTATGACATCATATAAATTCAAAATAAATGCAAAATAAATGCATTGAAACAACATTTCCTGTACGAAATGTTCCGCCTGGAATATAGGGGGAATTGAGGCGTACTTGGAGAGGCGTCAATTTGTCTCTCTACATATATGGTGATGCACAGGTTCCGGGCGTAACTTAGGCGGAAACCAAGCGTAAATGGGCAGGAATTTGAGGCGAAAAATGCAAATGAGCTACGCCCGGAAAAATAAATGACGCCCTTAAAAAAAATTACACCTGGAAACTAAAATGACGCCTGGAATAGAATTACGCCTGAATTGTCCTTATTATTATATAATACTATGTGACCTAAAAACCTATATATTTACCATGTTAACAAAGAAAAACATTCAGATTATGATTTACAATGTTAAAGCTAAAAATTTTGCTTTTTGAACTGTAAGAAAACATAATGACAGCTGGTAATTACAGTAACATATATCATTAACAAGACAGTGTAGAAAAATAACATGAATTTTGTGTATTAGGGACACTAAAACACGACCACCATGATTGAGTGTGTATTTAGAATTAAATTAACTTTTTTACAATACCTGTACATTTTATCACTTCAATAATTATACTGAAACATTTTAGTTACTGACTGATTACAATTCTTCATTTACTCAGCAGATTACACTGTCAGTTAGATTCTCACTGCAGCCTCTATCAGACTGATATTTCTCAAAATGTGTGCAAGGACAAACTCAAATATCCAAAGTAATTTTAGGGTCAACCAGTTATAACTATCATAGTACATAATCATAATCAAATTTACTCAAATAGGTACTAGATATTCATGATCACACCTACCAGCAGACACTGTGTCATCCTCAAGAAGAGTAAAAGCCTTAACATTGAGATATCTGCATTTCCTGTTTCACTCACACTAAACTCCCTCCTTCATGATCAAATTCAAACTTAACCTCCTTTCTGAAATGACCCTTAATTGATAATTAAATTGACCAATCAGAGGCTTTTACTTCTCCTGAAAGTTCCAGGCGTAATTTTTGTTTCTATTTTCCTGCCATTTTACGCCCGGAAAATCTGAACTTCCCAGTTGACGCCCGGAAATTACAAATGACGCCTGTAAGACGTCTCTTCTACTGAGGCGTAACTCTATGAAAATTCCGTCTCCGCCTCAAGTACGCCCGGAATTTGCCAATTCCTGCTCAATTCCACCCAAATTCCAGGCGGAATCCGCCTTTGAAATTCATACAGGTTATTGAAAAAATCAAATTTCAATCATTCCAAAATCAATGGTCTGAAGATTTTTGAATTGGATTCAATCAAAAATAAATGCATAACCAATGTTCAATGTATTTTCAAGACAAATAAAATCAAAAATCAATGCAAATATAGCATTTGTTTTTGCTAAGGGTACCTTGTTGCATGCATGGATCGACATTAAATTGTATGTATAATGATCTTCAAGTGTTTTATGAAATACAAACCTAAATTAGCTTGACAAAGGTTTGCAACAATGTTTCCTTTTCTGACAGAGGCAGGAGGTGATGGGGTTGGGAAGAGGATTTTGGCCGATGCCCACTCTGAGTATGAGCAGCTGAGACGAGAAAATGTACGTATAGCCACCATTGTGTCATACGGCGACAACTTTATGGACATGGTGTGTCGTGATGTGATGGACATGATGTATGTAGGAAGGGTAAAGAAGGAAACTTGATATCCTTGTGTACATGTATTTTTATTTCCACTGGTTTCATATTGAACAGGTTCCAGCAGTGCAAGACCTATATTATAATTATTGTCTGTTGTAGATGCTGGCTCTATCAGTAAGCCACCATTCTCTCTATGGACAAGTTCCAGCAGTGGATGACCTTTCTGTCCTCTAAAGGTTACCTCCAACACCTGGTGAACAGCCTTCTCCATGACGACCAGTCACTACAGACCCTTGTGTCCCCCACCCCCCAACTCAGAGTGCTGTACATCTACCTGTCTAAACTAATGTAAGTCTTCCATTTAACTGCCTTATTCTACCACCACATTTGTCATCATGCATCTAACCAAACATTCATAAATCTGTAACTCATTCAAAAATTGATTTAGCAGTATATAGTCCACTGAATTTCAATATTGATCATGTTGATATTAATTAAATTTAAGGGCTTTGACATATAATACAAAGTCACTGTGTGTCACAGAGTTTACTAGTAAATAGATATATTCAATTACAGACTGCATGTATTTCAGAGTTTGTTGATTTGTGTAGCAGAATCAGCCGTTGGGGCCCAGACCTTGTTACAGTGTGGAGTCATGCAGAGACTGGCTGGATGTGTCTTCTTTGACCTTCGACCTGACTTTGACAGGTGGTTGTATCAGCTGTAGGGTCTTGTGAATGTCTATCATAAGTAATCAAACATGTCAAAGTACATACGTATGAAAATGGCAAAATTATTAATAGCAGTTTAGGATTTACAGTTTGGAAGTTTGTATGTAATTACTCCTACAAGTAAGAGCCTTGGTTAACGTCCCTTCGCTCCTTATATACCCGGCGCCAAGTCAAAAGTATCTCGCCGTGAACCTCTAGCATGCTGGAGTAGTATGTAATATGACTGAATAAGGATTGAGAGTTTTGCCCGATCAAGCATCATAGTACATGTTGATTATTGACCTTTTGTAGTCTTTACAGAGATGTATAGATACAGAGGAGGACTTCCTGCCCAGCCCCATGGCCCGCTATCATCAGCTTCTCTTTGCCGCCCTCAAATTCTGTCTGGCCATGCTGACCTCACTGGGCGTAGAAAACCAGGACTGTGGCAATCAGGTGAATATCTACGACAGCTATATTTGTTTACCCCCTTTCCCCACAGTCACACATTTTAATGTATATATATTATATATATATATATATATATATATATATATATATATATATATATATATATATATACCATTTCCTATTTCTAACACAAAATCATGCATATACCATTTCCCTGCAAACATGCATGCATTTTAATCACACACTTTAAAAAAATTCCGAATTCATTCTATCTCATACTTGCAAAAAACTCATCAAAGAATAAAAGTTATTTTTGTATGGAAGTATAATGTCATAATATTATTTACACTAGACTTTAAAGAAACGTGTTTCACTCTAAAAGGTGCTTGCAGGGAAATGGTAAATTTCTATGACATGAACATTTAGTGTATGTTGCATAACAGTTCAGTAAGATGTAAAGAGTCAATGTAGAGCCCCTCATGGACCCAAAGCAGTATTTAGATAGTTCCCTAGAAAGTCTGTGTATCATTAGAAGAAATTGTCATGTTTTGACCTATGGGTATGGGTGTTCATAGGCAATTTACATGTACTTGTAGACATAACTTCATAGGTTACTTAAAGATAGATTAGAATCGAGTAATTGATACATTTAATAAAAATAATTGTCATGGGAATGTATTTTTTTGGGTGAGGGCAAACCATGAAATCCAGAAATACCAGACCCCCCAAACATTTCACAGTATTGTTCACAATTCCGTGCTGTTATAGGTGATGCAGTTTATCTTATCACACAGAGAAGTTTTCCACTGTATTCTATGAGACAGACAGCCAAGTTTAAGTCTCCGTGCTCTACGCAATCTAATTAAAATTAGATGTTAGATCCGCTCTCATACTTGCTACACTAACATCTGACAACATCCCATAGAGGGTCATATGTTAGTGTAGCAAGACTCGAGTGAGCTTTTCTGATCACATTTTGCTGGCGTCGGTCTGTCCGTCTATCTGTCTGTCCGTCTGTCTGTAAACTTTTCACATTTTCGACTTCTTCTCAAGAACCACTGGGCTAATTTCAACCAAACTTGGCACAAAGTATCCTTGGATGAAGGGTATTCAAGTTTGTTCAAATAAAGGGCCATGCCCTCATTCAAGGGGAGATAATTGGGAATTAATGAAAATTTAGTGGCATATTTTAAAAATCTTCTTCTCAAGAACCACTGTGCCAGGAAAGATGAAACTTATGGGGAAACATCCTCACGTAGAGTAGGTTCAAGTTTGTTCAAATCATGACCCCCGAGGGGTAGGGCGGGGCCAAAATGGCTGACCAAACTTTTACATAGAAATATATATATAGGAAAATTCTTTAAAAATCTTCTTCCCAAGAATGACAAAGCCATAATTCATCATATTTATATGGAAGTATGCACAGGTAGTGTAGATTTAAGTTTGTTCAAATCATGACCCCCCAGGGTAGGACGGGGCCAAACAGCTAACCAAACTTTTACATAGACATATATAGGAAAATTCTTTAAAAATCTTCTCAAGAATGACAAATCCATAATTCATCATATTTATATGGAAACATGTTGCTCAGGTAGTGTAGATTCAAGTTTGTTCAAATCATGACCTCCGGGGTAGGGCGGGGCCAAAATGGCCGACCTAAGATTTTTAAAAATACATATAGGAAAATTCTTTAAAAATCATTTTCTAAAAAATATCAAATCCATGATTGGTCATGGGACTATACTTTTGGATTTAAACTTTACAATAAAAAGTCATTTTCTACTTTTTCCTACCTTTAGTGCTCAGGTGAGCGATGTGGCCCATGGGTCTCTTGTTATGATAGTATTGTTTTTCGAAAGTTTAGTTAAGGGACTACGACCCTCAACTAGTTAGGACAACTCTTTAATTTATAACTTAATTCAAAAAGTCTTTAAATTTAGCTTGAAAATTAAATCTTTTCATGCAACAATTTTCATTATATGCCTCTCAGTGTGCTTCAAGGTTCTTTGCACAGCTCCATAAATCACTTCTTATTTCATATCATATGATAATAAACATTGGTATCTAAAAATGCTTATCTGGATAAAAATTTCTACTTTTAATTAGACCTTTCTGACTAGTTCAAAGAACCTTGAAGCTAAAAACTCGCCTCACCAAAATCATACACTACAAAGAGGAACAACTGCAGTACTTTGCCTGTATCCTTGATGAATGAAGAGTGATAATAGGCAACATAGAAGTTGAATGAAGCTAAATTATGATCTGGGCAACATAATTTTTTTTTCTTTAAAGTTTGGCAACTTCTGCATATTTTAAAATATGTGGATAAATTAAAGCATTGAAAAGCAGATATAACCCTTTCCTCCAGCCTGCTTTAAAATTGGTTCGATGTTTTATGAGATTAGATGATTAATGGATATTTTTTTATCCTATGGAACATTAGAATTAGCAGATTTTATGCCATATGATAGAGTACAACTTAATCCAAATGGCATTTTGAGCTCTACTGGTCAGAGACCAGAAGAGCTTATTCGATAGTAAGGTGTCTGTCATCCAACCATCTGTCTGTATGTCTGTCCGTCCGTCTGTAAACATATTTTGAAAACGCTACTCCTCCTACAGTTTTGGTCTGATTTCAATATAACTTGGCACACAAGTAGACTACTCTAAGATACATAAAATAGTGCACCGGTTTTTCATTTCGATGAACGGTGTTGCCATGGTTACTAAAAATAGAATTTTCTTTGAAATTCCTTTAATATGCTTCTCCTTCAACAGTTTTGGTCTGATTTCAATATTACTTGGCACACAAGTAGACTACACTAAGATACATAAAATAGTGCATCGGTTTTTGATTTCGATGAACGGTGTTGCCATGGTTACTAAAAATAGAATTTCCTTTGAAATTTCTTTAAAATGCTACTCCTCCCACAGTTTTGATTTGATTTCAATATTACCTGGCACACAAGTAGACTACACTAAGATTCATAAAATAGTGCATTGGATTTGAATTTCGATGAACGATGTTGCCATGGTTACTAAAAATAGAATTTTCTTTGAAATTTCTTAAAAACGCTAGTCCTTCTACAGTTTTGGTCTGATGGCAACGGCTTATTTTCTCATCCTTTGTTATAAGTACAAACCAGTAGAGCTACAGTCTCGACAGAGACTTCTAGTTACTTTTAAATTGAGAAATACAATGTACTGTTATTGAGCTATGCTTAATTCATCACTTTATTATGAAAAATGTCTTTGGATTTACATGTATATAAACCATTCTTTGTTTAGGAATTCTGTAAGTCCAAGACCCACTACAGCTTTGTGGAGGCCCTCATAAGGAGAGTAAGAAAACTATTGAGGCTCAACACGGGGAGCAAAAACAGGCACAGGTGGCTCGCTATAGTGAAATGATTACTGTCTATAAAATTTGATATGACTTTTTAACGCTAAGTTCTACTGACTATAATTATAAATTTATTGAGCTGATATTGCATGGAACTTGACCTTTTAATATCTGTTGAAATTAATTTTGTTCATGTAATTAAAGATGTATATGTGAATTAAAAATAAAATGAAAACATCTACAATGAAAAGTTTCTGAATCAGATATCTTGTAATTAGTCCCCTACCGGTGAAACCGGAGGGGACTATAGGTTTCCTCTGCGTCCGTCTGTCCGTTACCGTCAGTCTGTCCCACTTGGTTTTCCACACTTTTTTCTAAACGCTTGCAGATATTGAGCTGAATTTTGGTATGTGAGTGTATCTTAGTGAGTTACAGATCAAGTTTGAATTTCGTTTTGCTTCATTGATTTTTGACAGAATTATGGCATTTTGAATATTTTTCATTCCCACTTGGTTTTCCGCACTTTTTTTTTCTAAACGCTTGTAGATATTTAGCTGAATTTTGGTAAGTGAGTGTATCTTAATGACTTACAGATCAAGTTTGAATTTCGTTTCGCTTCATTGATTTCTGACAGAATTATGGCATTTTAAATATTTTTCATAATCGCTTAATTAAGATCGGGTTCGAACTGCGCTAACTTCCGATTGTCAACAAAAATACGAAGCGAGGAAAAGACGATGGATAAATGAGTTGAATTGTCGTCTTAATGTGTATTATTTTATTAGATTTAAGGCATTTACAACTTGAAAATCTTTCAGTTTAAACTTGGACATGACTTTTGCACATTAAAAAAATGACATCCTGAAGAAAAAGGGGAACCTGGTAGGGGACATGTTTTGCTTATGCAATACTCTCAGAATGCTTGTTGTTTTGGGATTACATACACAGTCAAACCCTGTGTTATTTTGTGTCCAATATGTCCAAGAAAAAATTCTAATATAGTGTTTAATTAATTTATTTTAAGTAACATATAACTAGATTAAAAGGATTTAATAGATTTATTTTAGATCAAAGGGCATATATTATTCTAGTCCAGTATAATCAGAACTCCACAGTGTGCACTGCATAATAGCTAGAGGGTCAAATTGATAGAAATATACATAATAATATTTTTTTCTTTCTTCATGCTCACAAATAGTTACTGTGGTTTTATCAATATTTGTTGAGCACCAATTTTTAGCTCTACTGGTCAGAGACCAGAAGAGCTTATGCAATGGTAATGCGTCCGTCGTCCGTTCGTCTGTCTGTCTGTCTGTCTGTCTGTCTGTAAACAATTTTTCAAAATGCTACTCCTCCTACACTTTTTTTTTAATTTCAATATAACTTGGCACACAATAAGACTACACTAAGATACATAATTCTGTGTATCGGTTTTCGATTTCAATGAATGGTTGCCGTGGTTGCTAAAAATAGAAATTTCTGTGAAATTCTTTCAAAATGCTTCTCCTCCTACAGTTTTGGTCTGATTTCAATATAACTTGGCACACAAGTAGACTACACTAAGATACATAATTCTGTTTATCGGTTTTTGATTTCGATGAACGGTGTTGCCGTGGTTACTAAAATAGAAATTTCTGTGAAATTCTTTCAAAATGCTACTCCTCCTACAGTTTTGGTCTGATTTCAATATAACTTGGCACACAAGTAGACTACACTAAGATACAGAATTCTGTATATCAGTTTTTGATTTCGATGAACGGTGTTGCCATGGTTTTTAAAAATAGAAATTTCTCTGAAATTCTTTCAAAATGCTACTCCTTCTACAGTTTTGGTCTGATTTCAATATAACTTGGCACACAAGTAGACTACACTAAGATACCTGCATACGGAATATTTATATCTCAGTTGATTCGATATGCTAGAGCATGCTCTACGTATGAACAATTTCTTAAACCAAGTATATTATTGACAATCAAGTTGATGAAACAAGAATATCAACAGTCTCGTTTAAAGTCATCATTTCGTAAATTCTATGGTCGATACAATGACCTTGTCAGCAAATACAATTTATCATTGAATGAAATGCTGACTGACGTTTTTCATACCAATTGTTAGTCCATTATTTATACACTGAATTGACCACGGATTTTTTCCGTTATATCCTGATTATGACAACGAGCACACGGCGGGTGTGACCGGTCGGCAGGGGATGCTCACTCCTCCATGGCACCTGATCCCACCTCTGATGTTTCAGAGGTCCGTGTTTGCTCTGCTCTTATTTTGTATATTTGTTTAATGGATGTTGAGATTGAATACTGTTCGTTATTTCCATGTCCTTCTTCATACATAATTCTTGGTTTCTTGGTATTGGTTTTTGATTTCGATGAACGGTGTTGCCGTGGTTACTAAAAATAGAAATTTCTGTTAAATACTCTCAAAATGCTACTCCAAATAACAGTTTTAGTCTGGTTATAATATAATGTGGCATGCAAGTAGACTGCACGAAGGACATAAAGAGACTTAATCAAGGATCATTTATTCATTATTCTATTTATTGCTTTTGAAAAGTTTCAATTTCTAACTGCTTAAGTACTTTTCTCTTCCTTTGCTATAAGTACAAACCAGTAGAGCTTCAGTCTCAACAGAGACTTCTGGTTTAGGAATTGTTGTTGAGCAGATCCACGAAATTCAATGTTCTTTGAATTGAGAAATACAATATTTATTTGTATATATCAACAGTCTCGTTTAATGTCATCATTTCGTAAATTCTATGGTCGATACACTGACCTTGTCATCAAATACAATTTATCATTGAATGAAATGCTGACTGACGTTTTTTCATTTTTTGTTTAGTTCCATTATTTATACACTGAATTGACCACGGATATTTTCCGTTATTTCCTGATTATGACAACGAGCACACGGCGGGTGTGACCGGTCTGCAGGGGATGCTCACTCCTCCATGGCACCTGATCCCACCTCTGATGTTTCGGAGGTCCGTGTTTGCTCTGCTCTTATTTTGTATACTCATTTAATGGAAGTGAAATTGAATACTGTTCGTTATTTCCATATCCTTCTTGTATAGGCAATGATTTAGTCCTCAAAACGGTGTATCCTTGAAAACATCGTTTTTACAAAATCCATGCTGGCAACGAAAATTAGTGAAACTACAGGAAATAGTATTTTCATGAGATACTGAAAGTTTCTTCTAATGCTGGGTCTTTATTGAGCAGTCGTTTCAAAATTGTTTATGTATCATAATTTATATTTTATACCTTATATGATAATATTATTATTATGTTCCCCAAACGAAGTTGGGGAACATATTGTTTTTACTCTGTTTCTTATTATTATTATTCTTATTATTAGGGTCTTCCGTCTTCAGCGGAAGACCCTTCTATTATTCTTATGTTTCTTTTTCACTTTTCTTATTATTATTAGGGTCTTCCGTCTTCAGCGGAAGACCCTTCTATTATTCTTCGGTTTCTTTTTCACTTTTATTATTATTTTTTTCTATTTTCTCCTTACCGATTTTGTGCAGATGATTTCTCAGAGATGGCTTGATGGATTTAGTTCAAATTTTCAGAGATTATGTGTTCCTATCTGAAGTTTGTACCCGCAACTTGATTTTGAGAAATTCACTTCCGGTCGGAAGTTATCGCCCTTTGATCGAAATTTAGACGACCTCCTTGTCCGTGATGGAACTCAAAAACGGTTCAAGCTAGAACGCTGAAATTTTCAGGGATGATAGAGGACATGTTGCCATAATGCACCTGGGTCAGGATATTTTCCGGAAGTGTCTAGTATGGAAGCTCGGTAGGGGTCAAAAATTAGGACACGAATCATGACTGATTTTGGGAGACATTTTGCATCGTATCTTTTAAAGTATAAATATTTTGTTAAAACATACTGAACATCATTTGTGCAAAATGACAAGATCTTTAATATGATATCAAGAAAAAAGTGCTGACTCATCAAATTAAGGACCAAAAGGGGCCAAATCTTTTCATTCGATAACTCTTTAGCAGTCAGTATTTTGTAATATATTACTGAAGCAAAAATGTTGTTCTAAACAGTCTACAACTACATATTATGATCTTGATTCCGTATGATACATAATTAGGGGCCACAAGGGGCCAGAATGCTCAATCTTTGACGCTTTATATCTCGAAAATGAGAAATATTTTGATAAGTAATATTGAACAAAAGATGTTCAAAATCATGTTCTGAACAATATGCAACCTTTCATTTTTCGCTTAATGTCCCCATTAAGGAGTTGAAGGGTTGGCCCCTAAATATTTCTTTTGCAAATAATTCAAAAACGAAAAATAATCTCTGAATAGCTGTTGAACAAAACGTGTTCAAAATCCTAAGAGCTTTAAGATGAGATCAAGAAAAAGGGGCTAGACATTCAAATTAGGGGCCGAAAGGGGCCAAAAATCTTCAATCGATAACTCATTAGCAGTCAATATTTAGTAATACATTACTGAAGCAAAGATGTTTATCTCAACCATTTGCAACTATATATTATGGTTTTTATGTCGTATGGTACATAATTAGGGGTCACAAGGGGCTAGAATATTAAATCTTTGACGCTTTATATCTCGAAAGTGAGAAATATTTTGATAAGTAATATTGAACAAAAGATGTTCAAAATAATGTTCTGAACAATATGCAACCTTTCATTTTTCGCTAAACGTCCCCATTAGGGAGTTGAAGGGTTGGCCCCTAAATATTTCTTTTGCAAATAATTCGAAAATGAAAAAGAATCTCTGAATAGTTATTGAACAAAAAGTGTTCAAAGTCCAACAAGCTTTAAGATGAAATCAAGAAAAAGGGGCTGGGCGATCAAATTAGGGGCCAAGAGGGGCCAACAGTCTTCAATCGATAACTCTTTAGCAGTCAGTATTTTGTAATACATTACTGAAGCAAAAATATTGTTCTAAACAGTCTACATCTATATATTATGATTTTGATGCCGTATGATACATAATTAGGGGCCACAAGGGGCCAGAATGCTCAATCTTTGACGCTTTATATCTCGAAAATGAGAAATATTGTGATAAGAAATATTGAACAAAAGATGTTCAAAATCATGTTCTGAACAATATGCAACCTTTCATTTTTCGCTTAATGTCCCCATTAAGGAGTTGAAGTGTCGGCCCCTAAATATTTCTTTTGCAAATAATTCAAAAACGAAAAAGAATCTCTGAATACATGTTGAACAAAAAGTGTTCAAAATCCTAAGAGCTTTAAGATGAGATCAAGAAAAAGGGGCTAGACATTCAAATTAGGGGCCGAAAGGGGCCAAAAATCTTCAATCGATAACTCATTAGCAGTCAATATTTAGTAATACATTACTGTAGCAAAGATGTTTATCTCAACCATTTACAACTATATATTATGATTTTTATGTCGTATGGTACATAATTAGGGGTCACAAGGGGCCAGAATGTTAAATCTTTGACGCTTTATATCTCGAAAGTGAGAAATATTTTGATAAGTAATATTGAACAAAAGATGTTCAAAATAATGTTCTAAACAATATGCAACCTCTCATTTTTCGCTAAACGTCCCCATTAGGGAGTTGAAGGGTTGGCCCCTAAATATTTCTTTTGCAAATACTTCGAAAATGAAAAAGAATCTCTGAATAGTTATTGAACAAAAAATGTTCAAAACCAAACAACCTTTAAGATGAAATCAAGAAAAAGGGGCTGGGCGATCAAATTAGGGGCCAAGAGGGGCCAACAGTCTTCATTCGATAACTCTTTAGCAGTCAGTATTTTGTAATACATTACTGAAGCAAAAATGTTGTTCTAAACAGCCTACATCTATATATTATGATTTTGATGCCGTATGATACATAATTAGGGGTCACAAGGGGCCAGAATGTTAAATCTTTGACGCTTTATATCTCGAAAGTGAGAAATATTTTGATAAGTAATATTGAACAAAAGTTGTTCAAAATCATGTTCTGAACAATATGCAACCATTCATTTTTCGCTAAATGTCCCGGTAAAGGAGTTGAAGGGTTGGCCCCTAAATATTTCTTTTGCAAATAACTCGAAAATGAAAAATAATCTCTGAATAGTTGTTGAACAAAAGGTGTTCAAAATCCTACATGTAAGAGCTTTAAGAAGAAATCAAGAAAAAGGGGTTAGGCACTTAAATTAGGGGTCAAGAGGGGCTAAAAGTCTTCAATCGGTAACTTTTTAGCAGTCAATATTTTGTAATATATTACTGAAGCAAAAATGTGAATCTCAACAATCTACAGCTATATATTATAATCTAAATGTCGTATGTTACATATTAAGGGGCCATAAGGGGCCAAAATGCTGAATCTTTGACGCTTTATATCTCGAAAGTGAGAAATATTTTGATAAGTAATATTGTACAAAGGATGTTCAAAATCACGTTCTGAACAATATTGAACAATATGCAACCATTCATTTTTCGCTAAACGTCCCTATTTAGGAGTTGAAGGGTTGGCAAATAACTTAAAAACAAAAAAGAATCTCTGAATAGTTGTTGAACTAAATGTGATCAAAATCCTGAGAGCTTTAAGATTATATTAAGAAAAAGGGCTGATCTCTAATATTAGGGGAAGTGTAGGGCCAAAAGTCGAATTTTTAAAGTTTTTAATGTTCAATGTCTCTTTAAAGATTATGGAAAATCGTTATTTTAGAATGAAAATCTCAATCAAATTCTTATCTCATCTCATCAAGAATCGGACGGAAGACCCACTCGTTGCTCGCAACGAGATCGTATCTAGTTATTATTATTATTCTTTTTTTCTGCACAAATTTTGTGCAGAAGATTTCTCAGAGATGGTTGGATGGATTTGCTTCAAATTTTCAGGGATGTTGCAGGATAATCTGAAGTTTATACCGGCTGAAGGATTTTGTGAAAATCACTTCCGGTCTAGAGTTATCGCCCTTTTATCAAAATTCAGAGGACCTCCTTGTCCGTTCATTTTCTCGAAAACGGCTTGAGCTAGAGCGCTGAAATTTTCAGTGATTATAGAGGACATGTCCCCATGTTACTGGGAGTTTGGATAGTTTCCGGAAGTACCTAGTATGGAAGCTCGGTAGGGGTCAAAATTTAGGACACGAATCACGAGTGATTTTTGGAGACATTTTGCATCATATCTTTTAAAGTATAAATATTTTGTAAGAACATACTGAACATCATTTGTGCAGAACAACGAGATCTTTCAAATGATATCAAGAAAAAAATGCTGACTCATCACATTAGGGGCAGAAAGGGGCCAAAAGTCTTTAATCGATAACTCTTTATCAGTTAATATTTTGTAATATAATACTGAAGCAAAAATGTTTATCTCAACAATCTACAGCTATATATTATAATTTTTATGACGTATGGTACATAATTAGGGGCCACAAGGGGCCAGAATGCCAAATCTTTGACGCTTTATATCTCGAGAGTGAGAAATATTTTGATAAGTAATATTGAACAAAAGATGTTCAAAATAATGTTGTGAACAATATGCAACCTTTCATTTTTCGCTAATCGTCCCCATTAGGGAGTTGAAGGGTTGGCCCCTAAATATTTCTTTTGCGAATAACTCGAAAACGAAAAAGAATCTCTGAATAGTTGTTGAGTAAAAAGTGCTCAAAATCCTAAGAGCTTTAAGATGATATCAAGAAAAAGGGGCTGGACACTCAAATTAGGGGCCAAAAAGGGCTAAAAGTCTTTTTTCGATAACTCTTTAACAGTCAATATTTTGTAATACATTACTGAAGCAAAAATGTTTATCTCAACAATCTAAAACTGTATATCATGATTTTTATGTCGTATATTACATAATTAGGGGCTACAAAGGGCCAGAATGCCAAATCGTTGATGCTTTAGATCTCGAAAGTGAGAAATATTTTGACAAGTAATATTGAACAAAAGATGTTCAAAATCATGTTCTGAACAATATGCAACCTTTCATTTTTCGCTAAACGTCCCCATTAGGGAGTTGAAGGGTTGGCCCCTAAATATTTCTTTTGCAAATAACTCGAAAACGAAAAAGAATCTCTGAATAGTCGTTGAACAAAAAGTGTTCAAAATCCTAAAAGCTTCAAGATGAAATCAAGAAAAAGGGGCTGGGCACTCAAATTAGGGGCAGAAAGGGGCCAAAAGTCTTCAATCGATAACTCTTTAGCTGTTAATATTTTGTAATACATTACTTAAGCAAAAATGTTTATCTCAGCCATCTACAGCTATATATTATGATTTTCATGTCATATGGTACATAATTAGGGGCCACAAAGGGCCAGAATGCTAAATCTTTGACGCTTTATATCTCGAGAATAAGAAATATTTTGAGAAGCAACATTGAACAAAAGATGTTCAAAATCATGTTTTGAACAATATGAAACCTTTCATTTTTCGCTAAACGACCCCATTAGGGAGTTGAAGGGTTGGCCCCTAAATAATTCTTTTATGAATAACTCGAAAACGAAAAAGAATCTCTGAATAGTTGTTGAACAAAAAGTGCTCAAAATCCTAAGAGCTTTAAGATTAAATCAAAAAAAAGGTGCTGGGCACTCAAATTAGGGGCCAAGAGGGGCCAAGAGTCTTCAATCGATAACTCTTTCTCTCTTAATATTTTGTAATACATTACTGAAGCAAATATGTTGATCTCAGCCATCTACAACTATATATTATGATTTTCATGTCGTATGGTACATGATTAGGGGCCACAAGGGGCCAGAATGCTAAATCTTTGACACTTCATATCTCGAAAGTGAGAAATATTTTGAGAAGTAATATTGAACAAAAGATGTTCAAAATCATTTTCTAAACAATATGAAACCTTTCATTTTTCGCTAAACGTCCCCATTAGGGAGTTGAAGGGTTGGCCCCTAAATATTTCTTTTGCTAATAACTCGAAAATGAAAAAGAATCTCTGAACACTTGTTGAACAAAAAGTGTTAAAAAGCATGAGATCTTTCAGATCATTTGAAGAAAAAAAGACTGGTCCCTTACATAAAGGGCCAAGAGGGGCCAGAATTTGAATTTATGACAGTTTAACGTTCAATATTTAAAAATACCATCACGGTAGCACAATCGTTTTTCTTAAGAAAATTATCATTGTAAAAAAATCTCAATCAAAATCTTTTCTCATCTCATCAAGAATCGAACGGAAGACCCACTCGTTGTTCACAACGAGATCTCATCTAGTTATTATTATTTTTCTTCCTGGGAAAATTTTGTCCGCGAGTGATCTTGTAAACTACACATCTGACTTAGGTGAAACCTTTTTAGGGTAAGTAGGCATGTTATGTAGATTTGCGGAATCAAGGTCATTTTGCGCGCACGTGCTTGCAAGAGCGCGCACGTGCAAAACTTAAAATGACCAATATATAATGGATATAACCGTAACTTTTCTATTTTGTGACGAAATGTTTTGAAACTTATAATGTAAGGATATATTAGTAGTATGCACAAGATGACACGGTCAAAATAGCAAGATCGCACGCTCATGCACGTGCGCTTCGCTCTGATTGGCTGAAACTAAAGTCTCAATATCTTTTTTGTCTTTTGATAAAATCATTTGAAATTTTGAACATAGTCATACATTAGGGAGATCTACAGCCTGTAATATAAGATTTATCATGAAAGCATGTGCATGCACATGTGCTTGCAAGAGCTCGCACGTGCAACGCGAGAAATGTCCAATATAATTGATACAGACGTAACTATTTAAATTATTGTTGAAATGCTTTGAAACTCATATTATAAGTATATATTAGAAGCATAGACAAAATGACATGGTCAAAAAAGTAAGATCTCACGCGCATGCACGTGTGCTTCGCTCTGATTGGCTGAAATTAAATTCTCAATATCTTTCTTGTTTCTTGTCATAATCCTTTGAAATTTTGAACACAGACTCATATTATGAAGATCTACAGCATGATATATAAGAATTTTCATGAAAGCATGTGCATGCCCGCTTGCTGCAATCTGATTGGCTGAAACATTAAATGGCGATATCTCCTTTGTTTTTTGACGAAATGCTTTGAAATTTAAAACATAGTCATGCATTAGGATATCCTACAATATGATAAAGAAAAAAATCATGAAATCACACGCATGCACGTGTGCTGCAATCTGATTGGCTTAAACTTGAAATGGCTATAACTCCCTTGTTTTTCAACCAAAGAGGATGGGATTTAGAATATAGATAGATATTAGGGACTGCTACAAGAAGGTATGGTCATCATGCACGTGCACGCACGTGCGTGCATTTGGAACGAGTGAAATGAAAAATACACTTGAAAGAGTGATTTTTCTTACTTTTTGACTGAATGCTTTAATATATTGTATATTAAAATTTGTAGATAGTGTAGACAAGATGATGTGATCATAACGCACATACATTCATATGCGCACGGGTGCAATGCTAAAATTTGAGTATAATTGGTATTCTTCTGATAAAACGTTGTTAAAGTTAAAAATGCACAGAGTTTGTCTTATTTAATGAAGCTTACAGGGAATATGGCACCAAAAAGGAGTTGGGGAGCGTTTGGGGAACATCTGTAACGGTCCCCGTTACAATTAGCACTAGTTTAAATTATTTTACACAAATATATGAACACGAGAAAGTGAACCTGAATCAAACTATATATTCTTGTGATTTTGGAAAAAGTCTCTCTCACAAATAATTTAAGTCATTATTTAAAATACAATGGTTTACATGTATTTGATTTTCTTCACTTTACCACTGCCAAACTCGGTCACAAAGAGGTTGTCTCTGGTGTCTACACATAAACCCCATGGATTCTGTAGATCACAGTTATCAATGTAACGGAGGAACTGTCCATCCTGATCTAGGATGTGGATACAGTGGTTGTTATAGTCTGATATCAGGATCTGACTCTGGCTGTCTGTTGTGATGCCGACTGGATCAAATGTTACCTTGGTAGTAGAGGGATGACCAGAGTATCTAAATCGGAGTTTTCCTGCCTGATTAACCACCACTATTTCTCTGGCTCCACAGTCAGCGACACAGATATCCAGGTTCTTATTCTCATTGATGTATTTAATGCTACCATATGAATACAGAGGTTTACCTTCACTATCAAACTGAATGGTTTGTTTCTCTGTGGAGCCAGAGTAACGGACAACTTTTGATTGTTTATCATCGTCACTGTCCATGGTAACCAGGAGGTTACCAGAAGAGGTACTACAGACATTGTGAGGTGCCCACCCCTGTAGTCTGATCACTTCCTGTATCTGTTTATTCTTCACTATGTTTACAGTTCTTGTACCACGGTCAGTATAAACTAGGTCTCCACTCCTTGTCACTGCTATGTCATGTGGCCAGTTTCCAGACTTGGTTTGGATTGACTTCAGTAGTTTGCCCTGGAGGTTGTATAGTTTCATGATTTTGTCTTCTCCACATGTCCAAATTTCTTCATCACTGAGACAGGTAACACTGGTTAGTAAGCCATACACAGTGTCTATGGTGGTGATGAGCTCAGGTTCATCTAGCAGTGGTTTGATTGGAGGACAGGATACAGCTTCTGGTGCCTTCATTGTGTAGCCATGTTCTTCTGTTGTAATGGATAATGCTGACAGAGAACCAAACATTTGATGGAGCTGTTCTGTGTTGATCTGATGAGGAGAATAACTTGGTAATAGAACATTTACTTTAGGAGGTAAACTTCTGAATTCAGCATTTCTAGGTTTGTACCCAGCGGTTAGGGAGACATCATTGGAGTCCAGTAATTTCTTCAGATCAACTATGCTCTGTTTTACTTCAGAAGTAATCTGTTTGATTTCTTTTTCCTGTTTATTTAGAGCAGTCAGGTGTTTAGTTTTCATATCATCAATTTCAGATTTCTGTTTGTTGACAACAATGTTAATTTTTCTGTGCCAGTCTTCTCCTTGTTTGGTGACAGCTGATGTCAGTTTCTGATAATGCTTTTCCAACTTTACTTTTTCAGAGTCTAGATCTGATGAAATTTCTTCATAAGTAGGTAATATTCTTTCTTCTAGTTCTTTCAGATCCGTCTTAAAAATTTCTTTCATAAAGCTTGGTTTCTGCAAGATATCTTTGAATTCATGACCATGATGTTCACCCGAGGAGATGCAGGTAGAACAGACAGGGATGTCACATTTCTTCAGTAAAGTTCACAATGTTTCTCGGTGTGGTTTGGACATTTTGGGTAGTTAAGGTTAGGAGTTGTTGTTCTGTGTTTGTATGGAACAACTTTGTGTCTTTTAGATGAATCAGACAGATGCTCCCCTACGCAGGCCTTACACAGGTTAATCTGACAAAGTTCACAATGACTCTGTAATGCAGCTGTTTGACACAGGTCACAGAGGAGGAGTACTTGAGCTCTGTCCAGGGGGTCCATCACTGGGGGCATGGGTCACTGACTACAGAAATATTAAACAATTTTGAATAAATACAATATAGAAGAGTTGTTTTGTTAGAGAAATTGTTAGACAGTGTAGGTTTAGAAATAACAGGAAGGATCTATTTGTAGCGTATTGGCATGTTGGCATGTAAACTTTTCTTCTTTTTGATTAAAAAAAAAATCAGGAAGAAATTTTAGATAACAATCAAAACAGTTCATGTAGTTAATAAATATAATTTATCTAATATATCTAAAGTGGCCCTCTCATGCAATTTATCTGTATTATACGTACTATTGTACTAGACTTGAGATCAATAATGATATCTGGAAATGTTTTTGCAGCAAGTTAAATTTCTTGATATAATATAGCCTCACCTCTAAATCAAATATGGCCTCCCTGATAATCCCGTACATCACAATTTACTTCCTTGTCTTTGTTCTAAATATTTACCTGTTACCAGGTCACGTGATTTAAATACCTCAGCTATCTAAATATCAACCTATGTAGAGAGTACGATTAGATTAAAATTAAGGGGTGTTATTAACAATAGTTACCGTATATGGACATTAAACCCATGAAAATGAACTTTAGAGTCATCCTCTCTATCTTTTATCTCCAGCTGTGTATATATCCATCATATTTTTGTCCATACGAAAAGTCTTTGAAATATTTTCTCCCTTAATTTTGTAGACGTTTATTATAAAATTAACTATACACGTGTACCTGTCCTGGTATTTAAATTCAGATCAGGTTTTTCTACGTTTTTACGACGGGTTCATTTTCAACAAGTGGGAATAGATAGAATGAACCCACCTGCTGACCCGCAGTGAGCCTACGATACTGAAGCTCTCTGAAATTACGGTAATTAATTCTCTGCTCGTCCATCTGTTTTTCTCAGACTAGCCAGCTAAAAGATCTATGTAAAGTACTTCAAATCAATTAATCTAAAAATTTGAATTATCATTTTATTTTATTTTTGAGTTGTTTGCTAAAGAACCTTTATAGTTACCTAATTTTAGAATCAATAGAGCATGAAAGCCAATAAAATTGGCAACATCAACATTTTTTTTTTCGTTCTGAGCACTTTTGGACGCCACCAATGGAGACAATTAGGGAGAAATTTTTTAAATTGATCGTGAGCTTTCTGTTTTTCAAGCTGAATATCGCAGGTTGATATTGTGAAACAAACATTCGTGACATCAGTCTGGGATGTTATTGGTTATACTATTTAGTTGAGTACTACAAAACTCATTGTGTCTGCTTCTTAGCTGATGACACTGGAAAAAGATATGCATGCCTACTTAATATCATCATTCAATGCATTTTTTGTGATTGTACACTGTACATATTCGATGAAAGTATGCTAACCGCTTTTCAGTACTTTGATTTTCATAGGCATAGGCGTAGTCACAGGGGGCAGCGGGGGCACTACCCCCCCCCCCTCCACTTTCAGATCTGTGGGGGCAAGAGTATGTCTGCCCCCCCCCCCCCCCCCCCCCCCACTTTTTAATGAAGAACAAAGCCTTTGAAGAAAAAGTTGGCTACTACCTCCCTACTACCCGAGTTTGGTGAATTTTCCCTTTCTTTTTCATTTTTTTATTTTGCTTGTCAAAGAATTTCTGGACTTGAGCCCCCCCCCCCCTCCCACGAAATAGGATTTTCGAGTTTGGGGAACTTTCAATTTTGTTTTTCTTCTCAAAGAATTTCTGGACTTGAGCCCCCCCCCCCCTCCCCCGCTTTTAAATTTAAGTTAAGTTCTGTGAAATTCCTTTAAAACGCTTCTCCTTCTACAGTTTTAATCTGATTTCAATATAACTTGGCACACAAGTAGACTACACTAAGATACATAGTATAGTGCATCGGTTTTTGATTTCGATGAACGGTGTTGCCATGGTTACTAAAAATAGAATTTTCTGTGAAATTCCTTAAAAACGCTACTCCTTTTACAGTTTTGGTCTGATATCAATATTACTTCGCACACAAGTAGACTACACTAAGATACATAGAATAGTGCATAGGTTTTTGATTTCGATGAATGGTTTTGCCATGGTTACTAAAAATAGAATTTTCTGTGAAATTCCTTAAAAACGCTACTCCTTCTGCAGTTTTTTTTTCTGATTTTAATATAACTTGGCACACAAGTAGACTACACTAAGATACATAGAATTGTGCATCGACTTTTGATTTCGATGAACGGTGTTGCCATGGTTACTAAAAATAGATTTTTTTTTAAAATTCCTTAAAAACGCACCTCCTTCTACAGTTTTTGTCTGATTTCAGTATTACTTGGTACACAAGTAGACAACACTAAGCTGATACATAGAATAGTGCATCGGTTTTTGATTTCGATGAACGGTATTGCTATGGTTACTAAAAATAGATTTTTTTGTGAAATTCCTTTGATACACTACTCCTTCTACAGTTTTGGTCTGATTTCAAAATAAGTTGGCACACAAGTAGACTACACAAAGATACTGTACATAAAATAGTTCAATAGTCTTTGATAAGTACAAACCAGTAGAGCTACAGTCTCAACAGAGACTTCTGGTTTATCCACCTTTCAACCATTTATAGTTGTCTCTTCAGGCAATAAAGTCGTAAGAAGTGAATTTTCTGCAATATAACAAATAATTTTTGTCAAGCGAGTTTATAACTTGTAGAGACGAGTATAAAGGGTTGGGAGGTGTATAAAATATACATATTGGCTACAGAATGTGTCTAGAATTAGGGAGTAAAAGGTGGTTGATTGACCAATGCTTGAAAGTGGGTGATTTCCCCCAAAAACGCGCAAAACATATTGCGCCGTAAATTGCATGCACCTTTTTTGCATTACAGGATCTGTAGCGTTATGGCCAAAGACAAATATATAAAACAGATCTGCAGCTACATCTTATCTATAACTTTATGCTATTACATAACATAAATTGCTCTAGATAGAACATTTAATTGATGCTTTCACACATTATTTATTAGGTAGGGGGTACATATCCTATTTTTTATTAAAAGAAAAAAAAGTAACGCCAGGTGTCTGTGCTTGCACATGAATCATATGTATTCCTTTTGAGAACTTTCCTTTGGTACCAATAATTTTAAATTAATTAAGTTGTTTGAATTAAGGACTTGGAGTATGATCTACTAAGTAATGAAAAACTGAAAACCCTGATCGCCATAACTTTTTACTGGTAAAAGGGAGGGGGGTCAAAGAGGCAATAATTTTATTCTGTTTTAATCCTAGTTCTTGATCTTAGAGTTTGAAATATATTTGAAGACTTATATCTTGGTCTATATAGAGCTTTCATCATCTGAATCAGTGTTTCACAAGATCATCTTCTTTTCAAATTGTCTCATTTGAATTTATCACACTGCTCAACGCGTTTATGGCAACTCGGTTGTTATCAAATACTCGGTGCAGGAAAAAATTAAATTTCTTTTCGTTTTCATAATATTGCTTATGTTAAGCGTAAAGTTTTGCGCATTTATTTTTGCGTGATTTGGACAAGGTATTTAAATCCCGTCTCAGGCCGTTTTGGTCATTCGAGTTTGTACTCAGCTATAAATAGCAAACAATACCATGAATACTGATGTCGAACGAGAAGAAATTGCACGTGATAGAGAACCATCCAGGGAGAACTCTGCGGATAAAAACATTACAATAGACGAGGCTTTAACTCTCTTTTCTTCAAGATTGAAGACGGTTTTAAGGGACGAAAGGGCTAATTTTAGACAGGAGTTAGAGGAACAAGTATCCGATATAAGGCGTGAATTGGTGCTTAGGAAACCGGACAGTAAAAGCTCCGTTCATTTTAAATATTCCGGTTGCAAAAACCAGTTTGACTTTAACTCCGAAAGAATAGACGAATTACAGCTGGCAGAAGATTATTTCAAGTACGGTAGAATTGAAGAGGCTCGTGAAATTGTGAGTCAGGCTAAAGATAAGTTATCTGAGAGAAACACGCATATCAAAATAGCAGACAAATATGGGTGGGATACTCTGGAAGAATATCTGGGTGATGATTTCGTTAATGGTCCTGATGAACTGGCAAAATTACGCAAAGCGGAATGAATCCCGTGCCATTAAGCGTAGGAAGGAGACTAAGGACAAAAAGCCTTATGACAGAAACAGCGACTCGGGTTCTAAAGCAGTCATGCGGAGCGACCTTTTTCGTGTCGACAATTCAGAAGTTATCAAACCATATCTCAACCAAGGATTTGCCCTTACTCAACCGGCCTCAGCCCCAGGAATCTATGGGAGGACTTGGTCAGGCCCTCAACCCAACCAAAGCAGGTTTTCATACCCAAGATCTACAGTGTGTTTCTACTGTTTCGGCGAAGGCCACGTCTCGACCCAGTGTCCACTCAAGATACAGGGAATGGGCAGGGTTTCAATGCCCACTGCAACCATCACAAACGCAGAATCAGAGAAGAAAACTAAGAGTTAATCATCAGGATGAACAAAATGATTTGGTGAGTCTTAATTCAGAACTTTTGCCATGTAAATCTGAATTTAAAAACGATTTTTCACAAAGTGACAACGTCAAAGGTCGTTTAAGTAATCATGTAGAATTTTGGAAAAATGTTCTTAAGGTTAGTGACACAGATTGTAATATTGTTTCTGCTGGGTATATTGTTCCATTTTTTCAGCACCCGGAAGCAAAATCTTTTGACAATAACAAATCAGCGTTATGTCATTCTAAATTTGTGTATTTAAGCATTGAAGAACTGTTAAAAAAAGGGTATTATTTTAAAAACTTCATATATACCGCACGTAGTAAATCCCCTGACAGTTTCTGTAAATGCAAAGGGCAAAGAAAGATTAATTCTAGATTTGAGGCACGTAAATCAATATGTCATTTTGTACAAATTTAAACTTGAGGGCATCAAAGAGGCGTTAGATTTTGTTCAAAAGGATGGTTTTATGTTTAAGTTTGACTTATCTTCTGGCTATCATCATATTGATTTACATCCTTCTATGTATAAATATTTTGGATTTGCATGGTCAGGGGATTATTACGTATTCACTTCCTTACCATTTGGCCTGTCTTCGGCGCCTTTCATTTTCACAAAAATTCTTAGAAATTTGGTACGATTTTGGAGAGAACGAGGTATTTCATTACAGAGTTTTATACCTTGACGACGGATTTGGATTTGCAGATAGTTATTCTAATTGTATGCAATCATCTAATTTTGTTCAAGATACCTTGTTTAAGGCAGGTTTTATTGTTAATAAAGAAAAGTCATTATGGATGCCAGTTCAAACTTTAGATTGGTTAGGATTTAGATGGAATCTTGTACAGGGTACCTTAGAATTACAAAAAAGTAAGCTAGAAGATTTTCTAGACTTGTTAGAGCAACTTAAAAATAAAAATTTTTATGTGTCTGCAAGAATATTAGCCAAGGTTACAGGGAAAATAATATCCTTTTCAGCAAGTTTGGGTTCAGTGTGCAGATTTATGACAAGGCATATGCACTTGTCTATATGTGCAAGAAAGTCGTGGGACACATTTTTTCAGTTGTCCAATGAAACAATTGCTGAGATCAATTTTTGGAAACTAAATTGTATGTGTTTACCTTTTAAGAAAATTTTTCAAGAATATGTATTACCAGAAAGACTCATTTATACAGATGCTAGCGATCACGCAGGCGCTAGTTATTGTTTACAAATCCTTGGTAAGATTTTTCATAGGCAATGGACAGAGGAGGAATCCAAGAGAAGTTCAACTTGGAGAGAACTCAAGGCTATTGAAATGACATTAGATGCATTTAAGGTAGAACTTGAAGGTAAATGTGTAAAAGTTAGCACGGATAATCAAAATGCTGTAAGAATCATAGAAGTGGGAAGTATGAAAACAGAATTGCATGCTGTAGCTTTTGCAATTGTAAAAATTTGTGTTATGTACAGAATAACTTTAGATGTGAATTGGTTACCAAGGGATGAAAATATTGTCGCTGATTTTTTCAGTAAAATGTATGATCCAGATGATTGGGCCATTGATCAAAGAATTTTCAATTTCTTCAATATAAAATGGGGTCCATTTACGTGTGATTTGTTCGCCAATTGCTACAATCATAAGGTTAAGAAGTTCTATTCAAAATTTGCAGATAATTTAACGACAGGTGTTGATGCATTTTCTTTTGATTGGAGTGTAGATTATAATTGGATTGTTCCCCCAGTAAGATTGATTTCTAAAGTTATTCGGCATTTAATTTCATGTAAAGGGAAAGGCGTTCTTATTGCACCTAAATGGATTTCATCCCCTTTTTGGTCCAGTATTGTAAATAAAGATGGATCGTTTAAAGGTTTTGTGAAGGATTATGTAGAATATAAAAATCCATCTAGATTTTTTGTCAGTGGATCGCAGAAGAACAGCGTTTTTAATGAGGGAAATGTGTCATTCAATGTTGTTGTGTTAAGATTGGACACTAATCAGGATATTTAAAGGTGATTAATTTGTGACTATCAGTGTTTGAAGGCTATGTTTTCCGACAAGGAAATTATATTCGGACTATGTTTCACTCAACTATGTGAGTGTTCTGATATGCATACTATGTCGTTTACGTTATAAAAGTGTACATATTAATTCTATGTGAAAAAATATGTTTTTTATCATTGATTCTCATCATTATGCTGTACTGTATTGTGTTGTTTGTGTTTTGTAGAAGATGAGACCCACCACTTCTCAATGGAATGAATTAGACGGATTAAAGAGGGATAATCCCGAGTTATCCTCCTTAGTAGACGAAGTTCCAAATATTGTAAGAGCAAGCAAATCCGAAAACACAAATAAACAATATGATTGCTATTTTAGAAAGTTTTCAGATTGGTGTCGAGGTTATCAATTTTCAGCCTTACCTGCAGATGTCTGTACAGTAGTTTTATACATTTCTTTTTTGGTTCAGAACAACGTTTCAGTCTCTGTGCTCAACTCCAATTTTTTCAGTATTTCATGGCAACATAATTTTCACCTTGTTAAAAACCCGTGCGAAGAAAATTTTGTTATTTATACATTTGAAGGTGCAAAAAGAATTTTGTCCAAACCAATAAAAAAGAAAGAGCCTGTTTCAATTGAAATTATGAATATGCTTTTTACAGCTTATGGTAATTCTAAAGATTTGTCAAAGATTAGAATTTATTGCATGTTTAGTTTAGCTTTTGCAGGTTTTCTGAGGTTTAATGAGTTGATCAACATTCGATTTAAAGATGTGAGAATTTGTTCGTCACATATTGAGATTGTCATCCCTAAAAGTAAGACAGACATTTTCAGAGAAGGTAACAAGCTTTTTATTGCCAGAACCAACAAAGACACTTGTCCAGTTAAATGTCTAGAAAATTATATAAAAGAAGCAAATATTGTTCAAGGTGATGAGTTTTTGTTCAGAGCTTTGCAGTTTAGGAAAGGAGTGTATCATGTTTGCTCTTGTAATAAACCTATTTCTTACTCTAGAGTAAGAGAATTATTTAAATGTAGCTTAGAAGCTATTGGAGTAGATAAAGACAAGTTTGGCTTGCATTCATTGAGAAGTGGTGGCGCTACTTCCGCAGCAAATAATTCAGTCCCGGACAGGTTGTTTAAAATTCATGGTAGATGGAAATCAGAGAATGTCAAAGATGGATATGTAAAAGATAATTTAAAATCTAAACTGTCTGTCTCTCTAAATTTGGGTATTTAGACTTATAGAAAAGCTTTGTTGTTTCGAGCTGAGTACACGACTCATATCTAATAAACACTGTAAAGTATAAAATGTTTTTGAATTTTATTATGGATTAGAAAAGAAATGTTTTATTTGCGGATGAACAGAGTGAAGTAGAAAATAATTAAATTTCTTTTCGTTTTCATAATATTGCTTATGTTAAGCGTAAAGTTTTGCGCATTTATTTTTGCGTGATTTGGTCAAGGTATTTAAATCCCGTCTCAGGCCGTTTTGGTCATTCGAGTTTGTACTCAGCTATAAATAGCAAACAATACCATGAATACTGATGTCGAACACATTTTTTGTTTAAGGGAGTTTATTTTTAAGTCGTTTACAATATATTTTCTATTGCAGTTTTTTGAATGTCCAGATTTTGCAGTACAATTTGTTTTAAAGACATTCTAAGTGTATAAAATGATTGCATTGTATATTATAGGTAACTGAATTTGTAATAATACTTTTCATGTATATCGATATTAAAGAGAAATAACTTTATAATGCGGAGAGACCAAGAAGACTTTATTTAAATACTTGAATATTGTAAATCAGAGGGAAGATTACGAGAACTATTATGTTAATAGAGCTGAGTACACGACTCATATCTAATAAACACTGTAAAGTATAAAATGTTTTTGAATTTTATTATGGATTAGAAAAGAAATGTTTTATTTGCGGATGAACAGAGTGAAGTAGAAAATAACAATGCATAGAAAACGTAGGTGATTTTAAATTTCTTCATTCAATGATAATTGTGTACTTCTGCAAACAGAGTTTGTGATCTTTGGCAGATAAATGATAATACTTTCAGCAGTAAAAAGCACGATCCAAATCACACTCTTTCAAGAGATCTACAGTTCTTTAAAATGAAATTTAATAAGATTTTATGAATATGTCAACATATTTTAGTCTTTGTAGAAGTCAGAATCAATTTATTTTATAAAACATAGTGATTTATTAACTAAATGGACAATCATAAACCTTTAGATAAGAAGACATAATTATATCAAAATTCAAATTATGGTTTATTTTACGGACATTTAAAATGTTTCGTTGGGCAAAAACATGTTATCGGAAACACAGTTGAAGTTGCCGGATAATTCGGTTTTCAAGGGTGCAGGTTATCGGAACCTAGGTTAAAAATTTTTCCTTCTATTTTAACAATAGATCAAAAAAGACGAAATTCCATGATATTCTGCGGTCAAGGCTTTGGGGTCTTAAAAAATAACAATTTGAATTTCAGCAAACAAAGTTTGTGATCTGTGACAGATAATTGATTATACTTTCAGAATCAAAAGATCAACAACTCTCTCAAAAATATTTTATAAAAAAAAATTTGGATTAAGCATCACATTTTAATTTTTGTAGAATACATATTTAATTTATTCTATCAAACTTGTATATTTTTTCTATGGACAATCAGATACTTTCAGATCAGTAAATTGAGATTAAAAATCCAAATTAAGGTTTTGAAAAAAGTCATGTAAAATGTCTCGTTAGTTGAATTAAACATGTAATCGGCAACAAGTTTGATGTACATGGCAGGATACTTAGGTTTTTGGAAGGGTGTATGTTATAATTGGAAACGCAGGTTACAAAGTTTCCTTTAGCTTCATAAATTGTTTGGAAAAAGCCCATTATAATTTGTAAATTCTTAAAAAAAAAAAAGAAACGTAATGTGTTAGAAGTAATTTTGAAATTTATTTCAAGGGCTCTCCGTAAGGTTCGTAAGTTTGTTTTGATATGAATGGTTATAAATAAGATTAATAATATTAATGATAGAACTAATCTAACTGCATGTTTAATCATTTTTTTTTTTTCAAGTTTTCCATTCAAGTGAACCTCCAGCTTCAGGAGGTTTTAGGTGTAAATATATATCTTTAATTTATCATAACAATTACTTTTGTAATATGATATATTGAGAATTACATTATTATTACTCATTTCCAGTATTTAAAAAAAAATCAAGTCCCCCGTGATCCCCAGAATCACGTCACTGTTACAAATATAGCAATTGTGGCTTAATTGGGGGTGCCCCGTATACAAAACAAGTGCCTGTACATGTGATTGTGACGTCAACACTTTTGTTGCTTCGCAAAAGAACATTATCATAATTTTTAGATACTTTAAATAGTACCACATAGTAATTTATAGGACTTTTTAAGTACTCGATCATGCATGTGATTTAGCTTTTGTTGATCATGTGATCTAGCTTGTATCAATTCTGATAGCTGTTAACAATAAAGAAAGACAAGAAACATATTGACGCAAGCGTAAAAAATGGCCGCAAACCAATTTATTTAAGTGTTGAAATTATTTTAAAAACTGAAATTTGCTGTTTTTTTTGTTTGTTTTTTTTTAATTTCTTATATTTTTCTGTTAAAATATCCTCGTGACACGAAAAAAAAATGCATGCGACAATGCATATTTTCTTCATGAATAATGCATGTACAATATTACATATGTATAGGCAATATAAACTGCATAGTCCTCTGCGTCTCTACACTCAGTTTGGTACAACTTAATAACGAACTCTTGTGAGTTTGCTGTTTAAGTAGTTTTTACATAAAACGTACAAAACTAAAGTTTAAACTTAGCTACAAATGCAACAAATATATAATATGTGGGGTTCCTCGCTCTCTCTCTTAGAGGATGTTAACCCCACCCCACCCCCCCACCCCCTCGAACTCCTTCTTGATCCACCACTACATTACTTCTCTTTCAATTTCTTTGTTTTGGTGTTGAGATGTGGCGGGAAAGTGATTGGCACATTGTAAAACGCGATCTATCCTAGTCTCCTGGACGAACATGTCGTAATATTCTTTGCTTTCAAGAAATCAATATTTCATGATATTTTTGAAAAAAAAAAACATCTATAGGAAATGTTTAAATATACACTTCATTTAAAATAAATACAGCAGATCCTGTTTTAAAAAGAGAAAGTAAAATTGTTGATTTACAACGCAGTCTTTGTTTTAGACTATGCCCAACACTCGTACCAATTTTCTCCGCACTTCAGGGGTATATTCGATTAAGCGACACGGGTTACACGAGTCACTAGAGTTGTAAATAAAACAACCTATCTTCGACACGGGTGATCAACCCGTGTTACGCGAGTATACTCCTCAGTTTACCTGGAGTAACAGGTAAAAGAAATGGCGGGAAGTGAAGCCGCATTGTTAATGCGAAAACTGTTTCTGCATAAATTTGTCAGTGTTTGTATTAGAAATTTACAACGTCAATGAAAAAAGTCTGCAATATAATTTTGACATCCCCCTCTTTATTTTTTAGTTTTTAGGCCAACCTCTTAAAATTACTGTTGTGTTATCATTGACAGTTTTTAATTTTTTTAAAAATAAAGTTTATCCAGCTTTTTTTTTTTTTTTAAATCTGCCTATAATTATTGCCCGAACCTCTTTTTACAAAAGAACTTACGACTAAAACCAAAAACTTATGTTGATCATAAATTTTTGAAAATTAACTGTTTTGGAAATTGTTACCATAGAAACATTCTAAATTCTTTTCAAAAAGAATAAAATCGCAGAATTAATTTTGGTCTTAGGTGTAAGTTCTTTTGTAAAACGGGCCCCTTGGTTACAAAAATGTCGTGTTACATGTAATTACCTTATGAAGTTAAATTATTATTATTAATAACTCAGTTTTAAGATAATTACAGGATCAAATGTGAGAGCAATTTCAGTTACATGCATGTATTACAATGTAATCTTATAAATATGGATGTCGGGTACCCAGAACCAACCAGTTCTTTGTTTACAATAAATGTTATAAGCATATATAGATATATGGCACGCCAAATTCACAAAAAGGAAAAAAACATAGTTTCACAGTCGATAAACTAGGTTTATCGGTTGTAAACTATAGTTTTCGGACTGTAAACTATAGTTAACGACGTTAATCTATATTTTACATCTGTAAACTATAGTTAACGCGATAATCGATGTTTCACAACCGTAAACTATACTTAACACAATCATTTGCGATTGCAAAACATACATTATCTGATAAATACAGTTTCAAGATTGTAAACTATAGTTTACAACTCTTAACTATAGTTAACGATCGTAAATTATAGTTTACCGACGTGAATCTATGTTTATCAACAAAATCTATAGAAATTACCTTTTCAGCCTTTAATTACAACCGTAATAATTTTTGAACAATTTCATGCGTATTTTTTCCAAAAAAAAAATTTTTAGTTGAAATATTGAACATTATTTTTACAGACTCAAAATTAAAATCCACAGTCATATAAGACCATGAAAAACACATTAGCTCAAGTTTTCTTTCCAACTGGCGTCACATTTTTTCGTAAAAGTATATGTTCTCTCACATCCTATGACTAACACTATATTAATGAAAAAATGTCATCTATGGCACTTTTCTGACCAATTATTTTACCCCGTGCAAAATGTTACGGGGGGTGGGATGGGGTGGGGTACAGGCACGTAGCAGCTGGTGGAAGCGCTCCCCACACTTTTTTCCAAACATCTCTTTACTTTTAAATCATCTTCATTGAAAGACCACTGATAGCTTCCTCCCCCTTTCTGTTACAGTAAAGCCAAGCAAGGGTAAAGTCGTCTTGTATAAATAAAATTTGGTGCTGAAGGAAGTGGGACCTGCATTCCCCTCCTCCAACTAAATAGGAGTTTCGTTTTTTTTTCTCTGACTTGTCCCCCCCCCCCTTCAAAAACGATGGTACGTCACTATTATATTTAATACTATTGACATGTATGTATGTGAAGACATTCTTATTCTACTTTTTTTATTTTAATAAGAAGAGGTATTGACTTGTTAAATAATATTGCAAGGATAAATAATCTATAAAATACATGTTGTATCTGTAAAAAATACATTTTGTTGAACAATTAAATTCAGCTTTGAGGTATTGTATTAAATTATCTGCTATTCTTTATTTGATTATTGGATATTGTTTGTTAATCAATTGTTTGTCCTGTTCAAACCAGATATACAGGGAATATACTGTTTTCCCCGCCATATTTATACAAACACTATTCAACACGAGATGTTTTATTTAGATCACTAGAGTTCAATCAGTGAGCATGCGCATATTTAACACTAGTGCGACACGGGTTGTCTTAATCGAATACACTCCAGTTGTATCAGAGTTTGTCAATCAGGATTGGATGAAATATTGAACCCATTATTTATTATACAAATATGGACTCAACGTAGGTCAATATGCATTTATAATGACCCAGGATGACAGATATTGACCTCAGATACATGTGGTATATCGACCGAGGGCGCTAGCCCGAGGTCGATATACTTCATGTATCTGAGGTCAATATCTGTCTTCCTGGGTCATTATAAATGCATATTGACCGTGCATTGAGTCCATATTTATTATATTATATGAATAATAATTTCCAAATTTTTTTAGTACAATGTATATCTTCCTTATGTTTACAGAGATAGTATTAACCGTAAATTAGTTGAATGTAAATGTTTCAGAATTCATTGAATATCACTCAGAGGAAATTGTTTCGGTAATAAATTTTAACCCATATCATAATAATAACGCAATATATCTATCTCAGAATAACACAGAATACCCCCTCCCCCAGATTGAGAATCGCACTCGTTTACACAGAGGAAATGCACTCACAAAATATAAATGCCTATGAATTCTAAGATAAGATACAATCTTACATGGCATGCTTGTCTTTATTTTCTTTAGTCTCCGTAATCGCGTAAACAGCGTCAAAACTCTGCTCGCCGAGTGTAAAAGTCGAACTCAACGGACAATCATGAAAGGGTATCACCGTATGTGCTTAGTATTCTCGAAAAATGTTGACAGATATGCTTGTAATTGTTTTGTATTATCAGCCTCAGAGTTCTTCACTATGTCTTTTAAATTTTTCTTACCTACAACTTGCAAACTTCCATGTTTGTCTAAAGCGAAAGTGAAAACGAGGCAGCTCGTGCGAGTCATTATTCGCTTTCAGCGGTCGTTATTAAAAAATAAGTACTTCGTATTGACCAATCAGATTATCGGATTTCACAAAGTTATATAATATAAAATTTTAATTTTACGATTATTGTGCTTTTTTCAAACATTTAGACAATCTTTGTTTAATATTGACTCGCCAGCGATATGAACATGATGAATGTTGAATATTTTTATCTAAATTGTTAACTCCGCAGAAACGCACAGCGACTTACCGGGTAAAACTTTCATATCATATAACCGACCGCCTCCTGGCGGCCGGTAATAATAATTCTTAATTCTTCTTATACAATGTAATTTGGATATATAGTAAATTAAGGAGATTATCCTTTAACAAAAAGCATGGTCAAGAAACAAATAGATAAAAATAAGAGAGTCGTCTGGCATTTTATTGTGCAAAAAGCACAACAGAGAAAACACTTTAATATTTTAAAAAAAACAACCCTGAAAATTACGTATGTAGGAAAACGGGTGATGGTTGATTCATTTTCAGTTCCTCATATGTTTAACTTTTTCTACAGTCAGTGACTGGCGTTTTTAATTACACTTGGACGGGGGAGGGGGGGGGCAGAGAATTTTTGTTGGATACGCACCAGCAACGTACATGTATAAGGATCGACTCCTTACTCGGCAAGTCTTGAGCAGACACTCTAACCAAAAGCGACCTCGGAAACTTGAAATGAAATTTAAAACTAATACCATATTTAACAACAGGTCAAGATCATGCAGATTTCAGTGAGAAATGCCAAAAACACGCATTTTTTAAAGTTAAATATTCTTAAAATAGATTAATAATAACCAAAAGTTAATATATTTAGATTTCATGTGGATATCTGTCGTTCATTTATATTTTTCTTACTCTATCTCAACCTTTGTTTCCGATAACCAAAACCGAAGTTTCCGATAACAAACTGAATTATTCAACCGTACACAAAAAATGTATTTCCGATAACATACTGAAAGTTAAAATTGGGCAATTTTTGTCCTCTAATAACATATTTGCAAGATACTGATGATGTCTTCCTGTGGACAGTCATTAACACTAGGTAAATATAAGGATTTTGAAGAAAAGGTTTTTTACAGTAATACCAATTAGAGAAAAACTTGTAAAAAATAACAAATTTGATTTTTAAGCCTTCCCAAGGCTTACAAATACTATATTAATACGTATCGAGGCGTTATTTTGTATCAATATTCATTTCTATTTATAAAAATAACAATGAACATTCTCTGTTTCTATTTTAACAGAGTTTATTTGAAATAATTTACTACCCTGTAAAAAATTGTGATCAACCGAGTGTCCGATAACAACCGAGTTGCCGATAACGCGTTGAACAGTGTGTTTATGTATTCACTTTTTATGTCAATTTGCATCGGGTTCAAGATTGAACAAATATTAGTTTCATATTGGCGTCAAATCAAAAAACCTCAAAGTAGCCAGTCGGCAGTTGTACACTGGGCCAATAATATTAGACAAACACTTCTAATAAAGACACGAAAAAGTAGGTAAGCTATATCCATAATATTCTGTTTTCTGTTATCCTAAAAGCAGAGTGTTTGAAAAAATTATGTGTAAAGATGGACAGAAAAAGATGCAATAACCAGATCCAGTCCAAAGACTATTCTACCTACGTAGGTATTAATAGCTACCTAGGTATTTAAAGCTACCCCAAGTAGATGTAGCTATTTTTACCTACTTTCTGCTTTACTTGCATTTTGTGGCCAAATTCAGGAACGGCACAACATGGTAAGCACAGAGTTTTTTGATACAGTCACATGCACTGATGATGAATATGATAAAAATTTGGCCAAAAAAATGAAACCTTCGTATATCATTCTGCATAGAAACTAATGTAAAATTGCCGATTCAGGAAGTAATCATTTTTTGGCAAAAATTTTGTCGTATTCATACAGGGCAGTATATATCCAGAGTATGGGCCCAGCACTGTGCCAGCAGGTACATTCAGGGCAGTGTCCAGAGTATGGGCCCAACAGGTACATTCAGGGCAGTGTCCAGAGTATGGGCCCAGCAGGTACATTCAGGGCAGTGTCCAGAAGATGGGCCCAGCAGGTACATACAGGGCAGTCTCCAGAGTTTGGGCCCAACAGGTACATACAGGGCAGTGTCCAGAGTATGGGCCCAGCAGGTACATACAGGGCAGTGTCCAGAGTTTGGGCCCAACAGGTGCATACAGGGCAGTGTCCAGAGTATGGGCCCAGCAGGTACATACAGGGCAGTGTCCAGAGTATGGGCCCAGCAGGTACATACAGGGTAGCGTCCAGAGTATGGGCCCAGCAGGTACATTCAGGGCAGTGTACAAAGTATGGGCCCAGCAGGTCCATACAGGGCAGGGCACAAAGTATGGGCCCAGCAGGTACATACAGGGCAGTGCCCAGAGTATGGGCCCAGCAGGTCCATATAGAGCAGTGCCCAAATTATGGACCCAGCAGGTACACACATGGCAGTGTCCAGACTATCGGCCCAGCAGGTCCATACAGAGCAGTGCACTAGGCCAAGCTTAAAAAATTCTTTGTTTGCATTTGCCGACCTATAATTTTTAGACTGATCGAGTCAGTGGGTAGGCATTCTTTTTTTTCTCTTTTTTGAAAAAAAAATCAGATTTTTGCCAGATAACAAATAGAAGAGGTTTTCATACACCTACTAGACATGAATAGGCTCATTTTTGTTATAAACCAATGATTGATAAAAAACGTGTCAAAATTTGAAAACGAAACTGTTTCAATATTCTGAAAAAGAAGAAGTCTCAATAAGGCATTATCTGTGGTCCCCGGTTACTCGTCAAATTTTAAATTTTCATTAAAAAACTTAAAAAGTAAATTATATTATTCTCTCATGTCTGTTGTATTTGCGTCAACGTTAAAAAATGTCAAATAATTGAATTAGACAACACGCGAAGCTGTGTTTTGAAGGTCATTTTTCATGAATTTTCATGAATAACAAAAGAAATTTGTGACAGGTACCTACTTCTCGGCTTTCGTAAACATCGAGCGCAGATTTGTTCAAAGTCGAGATTGAAATATAATATTTATATCATATTTATACAGATTGTGTGAAAATATCTTTGTTGAACAACGTACGTTGCGCTCTATGTGTTTTACTTAAAAGTATCATGATTTTGAATTTGTTTGGTGAGTACATTTACATAAGATTAACCTCTTGTTGACCTGCTAAGAATAGATAATATGTCACGTGATTCCATTCCGCCACAGGTGAATATATACCTCCGGAAACGTGTTTTCTCTAGGAAGCGACACATGTAGCTCGTATTTGAGAAGTGCAGTCACCAGCTTTTATTTATTTAAATTCAAAACAAGTATTTATAGACATCGAAGAATATCACTCATGTTAAATTTCAAATGATTATTTTCATGGACATATTTTTATTCTCATACATGTATTTATTTATAATTGCAGTTTTCCTGGTCTTTGCCAACAACACAATAATTTTAGAGTAGATGTATATAAATACACTTTTAATCAATTTCTTGCGAAAAAGACTATTCAAAGCAACCTTACTCTTTTGTTGTCACTTTTTGGGTGTGCGTATAAACTTCGAATGTATTAATGGAACTAAGTAGATGAATAGTGATCGAGTTTGAATTTCATTTACCGATATTGTGATATCTATTATTAAGAATCCATATGAAACATAATGATTATGTTTCTATTTTTCAACAACCGTTTTTGAAGAGATTAAACACATGTATATTACGCGATTTGTACACGCTGTGTATATGATAAACATATCAAGTGAATCGGAATATTCATTGTGGAATTTTAAGCAAAATTAAGAAATAAATATACATACTAGGCATGTAGTATCAGTGGGGGGGGATGACCCCTTCTTTTCAGAGATAAATCTTGAGTTCTTCACCCCCCCCCCCCCACCCCCCACCCCCACCAAGCTACTATACTTACATGTAATTGGAAAACTCCTTTAAAAAAAAAATAAAAAAAAGTTTGGGTCGGTTGCATTTTCAGTGGGTAGGTAGGCAACTGCAAAAAACTTAATTTTATTTTAGGCCTTATGGCCTCGGGAAAGTGGGAAGTCCCTAGAAGCTTGTTTGGTTTAAAAAATTGAAGTTTATCCAATTGCTGATGGGGCTGCAAATTTTTACTTTGCTCAACACTCAACGTAATCAAACAGCAAGGGATCTCTTTTGTACCAGCGGTCTACTACTACAGGGGTTTTCAGTATAAATTTAATTGTCTTATCATAGGGACTGGTCTACATGTCCTACAGTGGGAATTGAACCTGCAATTTAAGGATCAACTCCTTACTCTGCGACTCTAGAGCAGACTGTCTTATTCTCTAATAATTCAGACAAGTTATTAGTTATTGAGAGCAAGAATCAAGTGATTTCACCAAACACACACCAACTTTAGACAAGCTACATATATTATACACTGACTTTACATGTATCATCTAATAGTACATTTTATTTCAATTAACATGATATATAGACTTGTAAACTAATTCAAAGTTTATAAGAAATTGATCTTTTTTTCAGCTGAGCAGTCCTGTTGTTGTTCTAACTGAGAAGTGGCAGAATGAGGGCAAATGGTAGTGTATAGCAGCTTCCAGCAGGTGCCCCCCCCTCCCCCAATGGCCATTCAAAATTTTACATAGAAATATATAAGAATTTTTTTTTTTAAAAATCTTCTTCTCAAGAACCACTGTGCATTAGAGATGAAACTCATAGGGAAGTATCTTCAGGTAGTGGAGATTCAATTTTGACGCCCCCCAATCTCCCCAAATGGCAGATCAATGTTTCACATAGAATATATAGGAAAATTCTTTTAAAATCTTCTCTGGAATAGCAAAGCCATGAATGATCATATTTTTATGGAAGCATCCTCATGTAGTGGACATTCAAGTTTGTTCAAATCATGATCCCAGGGGGTAGGTATGGGCCACGGCATGGAATCCAAGTTTTACATAGAAACGTGTAAAAAAAAATCTTTAAAAATCTTTATTTCAAAAACAGCAAAGCCATGATCAGTCCTATTCATATGGAAGCATTCTCAGGTAGTGTAGATTCAATTTTGTTTGAATCATGACCCCTTGGGGTAGGGAGGGGCCACAATGAAAGTTCAAATGTAAAGGGCAATAAAACCACAGGTAGTCAAAGAAATATGCAAGCATCCTTAGTTAGTGTGGATTCAAGTTTGTTTAAATCATACCCTACAATGTTGCTCTCCCTTTTAAGGATTGTTTGGGACCACTATTGGGTTTCAACTTTTCAATAATAAACTAACTTATGCTTTTTGTTGTTTAAACAGGCAAATTATGACATAGAGCTGCCGTCTCTATGTGAGACCATACAACAGAAGGTCGTGACCCTGCTGAGTGACCCAGACAACAGAAGGTCGTGACCCAGACAACAGAAGGTCGTGACCCTGCTGAGTTACCCAGACAACAAAAGGTCGTGACCCTGCTGCGTGACCAGGACAATAAAAGGTCGTGACCCTGCTGAGTGACCCAGACAACAGAAGGTCGTGACCCTGCTGAGTGTCCCAGACAACAGAAGGTCATGACCCTGCTGAGTTACCCAGACAACAGTTTTAAACAGACTCTACTGGAGAATGGAATCACAAAACTGCATGTGTCTTCTTTGGCAGGCAGAAAGGTACTCACTTTACCAAAACCAGGCATTGAAAAATACTTTTCTCAACAATAATTCTACAGTCTGATGTACGGATGTTAAGTTGAAACGTGTTTGAGTTGTGGTAGTTGTTTGAAGTTTGATCTCATTCTCTAGCCAGTGATATAGAGTAAATGTGGTTTACGATGGTTGATTTGAATTTTTAGAAATGGTAATTTCTGTATTTAATTTTCAGCCAATGACATTGATTATTTCGATCGATCCTCAATGAAAAGGTAAGATAATTCAGGTTTTTGTTAAATAATAATTAAAAGTATAAGTCTTATGTGAAATAAAGAAAACTGTCCCTGATCAGTGCTGTACTGTATGTGTACTGTATACAGGGTTATTTTCAGCAAGTGTTATTTTCGCACTTTCACAGTTGCAAACAATTTTTCCAGGCACTTTGAATTCATTAAGTTAAAGCTTTGTTTAAGAAATTATACTGAAATCTTTGATTTCGCCCGAATGAAGGTAGGTGGAAGGGACAAAAATTTCCCTGTATACGGTATTTAGAATAGCAGGCTTCATATTTTAGAGACTTTGGAACAGATGATAATGTGTTAATTTATGAATACAGTAAAACTCAATTTAGTGATTAATGTCCTGTATACAGTAAAACTTGTTTAATACGAACACGGATATTGTGAATTCACAGATATTATAAGTGAACTAAGTTTGAGTCCCATTGAGGTTAAATATAATGAAATTTACATCTTTTATAATGAACTTTCTTCTTAGATTATAAAAAAATGATAAATTGAACCAATCTAATTAAAATTAGACTACTTAAATCCGCGCCGTACTCACTCTGGTAAGAGTGAATACGGCGCGGATGTAGGAAGTCTGATTTTAATTAGATTGCAAATTGAACTTACTCCATTTCCTTATAGCATTTGTAAATAAAACTCAGTTCATAAGAAAACCTTACATGTAGTTATCGAAGATATGTTTTGTTATAGTTGCTTCACTAACATAGTTGGTGAGTAATACTTGAAAGAAAACATGCATAGTGTTAATTTGCTTTTTTGTTCTTACAAATTTGTTATACAGATATAACGAATTACGGATATAGCGAATTTAAAAATTCACAGGTCCCTGGGACTTTGCTATAATCGAGTTTTACTGTAAAAAGAAAAGTGCATCATCAAGGGGAATAACTCTTCTAAGCACTAACATTTATCTTCTCTTTGTAATACTATTCAGCAATGACTTGATTGAAATTTAACTGCCTTAGCCACATAATTTGTTATAATTATACACGCTAGTACATGTACATTGAAGAATATGTTATCTACTAGCAGGATTCAAGTTTCTCAAGACCTTGCATTCTTTGGCACAGCCTCCAATGATGGTACAGACAAATTATGGGAGTCTGAAAAACTGGAGGGACACAGTGTTGCTAACCGCTCTAAACAGACCCTCAACAATACTTCTGTACCTGGTAAAATAACAAATTGTTTTGATATACACTGTGTTAGGCCATGAAAAGTTAATTACTTGGTTCTCAGGCCTTTTATCAAGAAATATGATGAGGGAGGGAGGCATTTTTTTTCTTTTTTTATTGCCCCCAAAACATGATGAGGCAGCTTTTTACATTGTACAAAACCTCAAAAATGATGAGGGAGGTGATTTGGTGTTTATATTTTATTGATTTAGCAATAAAAAGGGTCAATGTGGCACCCTTGGAAGAGATGAGGGAGGGCCTGAGAACTAAGAAATTATTTTTTTTTTTGCCTTATGTCATTGATTTTTTTTTTTGTGAATATCTAATTTTCTTTAAATCGTCAGAAAAAAAATTTAAGATGAAGGAAAAATATGTGATTTTTTAAAATTATCTGATTTATACTTGAATATAGATATGTATAAGTGCTGTTTATTTCTTTGTTTGACAAGGAGAGAAAGTGAAAGGTTTAGTTTTCAGTGAAGCTCCTGGATCTGGTCTTTCTCTGGCCACATTCACCGACATGGGGTGCAATCAACATTTACAAGTCAGAAGTGTGTTTTATATATTGAAGTTAGAAATAAATGAATTGTTTCTTTTTAATTTAATGATTTTCTTTTTTTAACAGGATACATGTAGATACAGGAAAGGCCACTTGGAACAAAGCGATTAATGTGGACAAGTCCGACTATGGAAACATAGAAGAAGATCTCATGGACTTTGATACAGGTACAGCACTGTACAAATATATGTATCTTGACATGCATGATTATTTAGATATATGTACATGTATTATGAAATAGGCCATTTTATATT